>NC_017851.1:743910-837260 GCF_000002495.2 Pyricularia oryzae 70-15 | reverse complement strand
CCGCCGGCGATCCGCATCTCTGCCGCCGCCGTTCACGGGTTCCCCGTTGAAGAGGAATATAACCAACGATCCGACCTGATGATCCTGCCTGCCGAACTGACAGTGGGGGGCCAAAACCTCCCAACCTATGCCCTCACCGATTGCGGTGCGGAAGGAAAATGCTTCCTCGACCAAGGATGGGCCGAAGAACGCCAACTACAAATGTATCCGCTGCGAAACCCATTCGACATCGAAGTATTCGACGGAAGGACCGCCGAAAGTGGGAAGTGCACCCATTATGTCCGAGGACAATTGAGAATCAAGGACCACATCCAGAAAAACGCGCTGTTTTTCGTTACACAGCTAGCCCATTACCCCATTGTGTTAGGAATGCCTTGGCTAAAGCAGCACGACCCAACGATTGGATTCGCGTCACACGTTATTACGTTTGACAGCGACTATTGCCGCCGACACTGCAATATGCCCGACAAACCGGAGAAGGTTAAAGCTTTACACGCCGTACCAAAAAAAAGCCGCCCCCAGTACCAGGCTGACCGACCGCCGTCCCTCCGCGAAATGGATATCGCCCCTATCTCCCTGCAAGCCGCGAGCATGTACGCCCGCCGCCGATCCTGCCGACTGTACGCCGTAACCTTGAAACAGATTGATGAGGTCCTAGCCGCCGACCCCCAAAATAGGAACGGGCCGACCCTGCCCGAAACAATCCGGGAATTCGCGGACGTATTTTCCCCGCAAGAAGCCGAGAAGCTGCCCCCACACCGACCGTCCGACCACCATATCCCGCTTATAGAAGGAAAAACGCCGCCGTTCGGCCCCCTGTACGCCATGTCCCGCGAAGAGCTGATAGCCCTTAAGGAATGGCTGACCGCAGAGTTGAAAAAAGGGTTTATCAGACCCAGTTCGTCATCCGTCGCCTCGCCCGTTTTGTTCGTGAAGAAGCAGGGAGGAGGGTTGAGGTTTTGCGTGGATTACCGCGCGCTGAATAACATTACCGTAAAAGACCGTTACCCGCTGCCGCTAGTCCGAGAGACCCTGAACAACCTGGCCGGCATGAAATTCTTCTCGAAAATCGATATCGTTTCCGCTTTTAACAATATTCGGATTAAAAAGGGGGAAGAATACCTGACGGCATTCCGCACGAGATTCGGCTTATACGAGAGCCTAGTCATGCCTTTCGGGCTAACGGGAGCCCCCGCGACGTTCCAGAGATATATAAACGACTCCCTGCGCGAATACTTAGACGTATTTTGTACAGCCTACCTGGACGACATTTTGATTTATAGCCGCACCCGAACAGAACACGAAGAACATTTGAAACTCGTACTGGAAGCCCTGAGGAAAGCCGGGCTATACGCCAACGCCGCGAAGTGCGAATTCTTCGTGACGGAAACCAAGTTCCTGGGCCTGCTGGTCGGCGTCGAAGGCGTAAAAATGGACCCTGAAAAAATCACCGCTGTCCTGGACTGGCAAACACCCAAAAAGCTTACTGACGTACAAGCATTTTTGGGGTTTGGCAACTTTTACCGGCGCTTTATCCGAGATTTCTCAAAGATCGTAGCCCCTTTGACGAGATTGACCAAGAAAGACGTCGCATTCGAATGGAATAGCGCCTGCGAAACCGCCTTCCGACTGCTGAAGAGAAAGTTTACCGAAGCCCCCGTACTGGCGCACTTCGATTGGGAAAAGGATGTGATCCTGGAGACCGACGCTTCCGATTATGTTTCTGCGGGAATATTGTCACAATACGGCGACGACGGAATACTCCGCCCCGTCGCGTTCTTTTCGAAAAAACACACAGCTACCGAATGCAATTACGAGATTTACGACAAAGAATTGCTAGCCATTATCCGCTGTTTTGAAGAATGGCGCCCGGAACTCGAAGGGACGTCGTCCCCGGTCCAAATAATTACGGACCACCGCAACCTGGAATATTTCACGACGACGAAAATGCTCAACCGCCGACAAGCCCGATGGGCCGAATTCCTGTCAAGATTTAATTTCCGTATCACCTACCGACCCGGGAAACAAGGAGCGAAGCCCGACGCACTAACCAGGAGGTCAGAGGATATGCCTGAGGAGGGGGATGAACGACTTAAGCACCAAACACAAGTCGTACTGAAAGAACACAATTTACCTGCCCGCCCCACCCGGTTACAACCCATAATCCGCCAAAACAAACCCCTATTGCCAAGACACCTGATAGAGCTACTAGACGCCGGATACGAATCCGACCCGATAACGCAATCTGCCCTAGAAGCGTTGAGGACAGGCGCCGACCGCCACCCCAAGCTGCAATTGGCCGAATGCGAAGAACGATCCGGCTATTTGTATTACCGCAATAGACTGTACGTACCCGATTCGAATAATCTGAAAGCCGAGATCCTGCGCCGCTGCCACGACTCCCCCGTCGCCGGTCACCCCGGCAAAGCAAAAACCTACGACCTGCTGTCCCGAGAATATTACTGGCCCGGAATGCTACATTACGTATCATTATGGGTAAAGAAATGCCAGACCTGCCGCCGAATCAACCCGTCCCGCGAAGGCCACCAGGGCCTCCTGCGACCCCTGCCCACTCCTGAACGCTCATGGCAACACCTGTCGATGGATTTTATCACACATTTGCCGCAAAGCAACGGCCACGACGCCATCCTAGTGGTCGTAGACCGCCTGACTAAGATGAGACACTTCGTCCCTTGTAAAGGGACCTGCAATGCCGAGGACACCGCCAACCTGTACCTACACCACGTATGGAAACTACACGGGTTGCCCCTGACGATAGTTTCGGATAGAGGCACCCAATTCGTGTCGAAGTTTTGGAAACACCTGACAACCCGTTTGAAAATCGACAGCCTGCTATCCACTGCTCACCACCCCGAGACTGACGGACAGACCGAGCGTTTTAACGCGTCCCTGGAACAATATTTGAGAGCTTATGTGGCCTACCTGCAAGATGATTGGGAAAGTTGGCTTCCCCTCGCCGAATTCACAGCCAACTCCCACAAGTCCGAGACCACCGGAACCTCCCCGTTTTACGCGACTTACGGATTCCATCCCCGCATGGGATTCGAGCCGGTACCCCTGAACCAGCCTTTGCCCGCCCAGCGGGATGCCGAAAAGCTAGCCGCCCGAATGGAAGCCATTCTGGAACAAGCCCGCGCCGAAATGACCGCCGCCCAAGCCCGTTACGAAGAACAGGCGAACCGACACCGTACCCCGGCCCGCCGGCTTACCGTCGGCCAATATGTATGGTTAGACGCACGGAACATCCAGACCGCCCGCCCGCAGAAGAAACTGGATTGGAAGAACTTGGGACCCTTCCGAATTTCTGAAGTGATTAGCCCGTACGCCTACCGTTTGGACCTGCCGTCGTCTATGAGAGTACACCCTGTTTTCAATATAAACCGACTAAAACCTGCTGACGTTGAGCCCCTGCCGGGCCAACAACCTGCACCGCCACCCCATTTGGAAGTGGAAGGTGAGAGAGAATACGAAGTCGAAGAGATCCTCGACTCCTTTTGGGAAACCCGCGGCCGAGGAGGCCGCCGGCTGAAATATATCGTCCGTTGGGCTGGATATAGCGAACCCACGACTGAACCTGCCGATTACCTGGAAAACGCTGCTCAATTGGTAAAGAATTTCCACCGTCGATACCCCCATAAGCCCGGGCCCCGGCCGTGACGGAGCTCGGCCTGGAAGGGGGGAATACTGTCACAGACCTGAAGGACAGCCACTGGGCTGTCGCTTAGTCATGACCCCTGTCACGTGAAGGCGCGAGGGCCGAGCGCCTCGCGCGCGTATATCTACGCGAAATCTCTGCAGTCTCCGATATGTAGCTCCTCGAGCTACGTCTTCGTCAACAACCACCTGCTACCCCGTACCTGGAAGACTAGATAGCCAATATACTCTGTCCTGTTACCTGATCGCCCGCACCTACCTGTCCGCCCTGCCTGCCCGTGACACGCTGGTATTTAATTTGGAATATTGGGCGGTTAAACGGTAAAATTATTTCCGCGAAATATTTATTATATTATATTGCGAACGACCGAAACGAACGGATTTAATATAACGAAAAAAAATCGCGAAATAATATAACGCATTTCGCAATTTTTTGCGATTTGGAAATAAAATAAAAAAACATTTCGACCGTTAAAAAAAATACAAAAAAGAAATCATTGCGACGAACGGTAGAAAAACAACCGCGAAATTTATTAATTCGATTAAATATAATGTAAAAAAAATTAGTAAAAAAAACAAAATTAAAAATAAAAATTAAAGGAATAAAAATTATTTAAGGCCAAAAAAATTTGGTTAAAAAAAAACCTAATATTACGACCAAATAATTGGGCCGGTATTAAAAAAACCAGGTGCGGTTATATTTTTTTTAATAATATTTGTCCAAAAAAATTACCGACCGGTAAAAACAGGATTATATAAAAAAAATTACGTAACCGCACATAATTAAAAAAATTATTATAATTAATAAATACCAAATATTATATAATATTTATAGTAAATAATAAAAACAATATAACCGTTTACCAACATATTTAATATAGCAAATATATTATTATTAGGAATAACAAATTATATAAAATATATTTATTATTATATAAATAAATTCGATTTTACAATTGTTTAGCAGCAATTAAATTTTAATTAATTTTAATATTTATTTGAGAACGATTATAATTTTACCCCCAATTATTAAAAACCCCAGTTACCCAGTTAAACGTTCAATTGCTTCAACCCACTGTACTTTATTATAAGAACAGGTTATCCCGATACCTTGATCGTAATAATAATATATATATATATATATATATATATATATATATATATATATATTATAACATTAAAAAGCGGCTGTTTGATTTTATATACGTACCAAATTTGGTCTGTATCGGCTATTTGGTTGGATGGCTATAAAGGTTAAAAGAGCAAAAGAAAGATGACCACTTCAGCGCCCTGTCCACTTGTGGGTCAACCACTCTAGCCTTAGACCTAAACCGACCCGATTTTTGCGTGGACCCACATGTATATTGCAAAGCCGTAGTTGAGCCACAGGTTCAATTGCGGAGCTACGGGCTTCAGGGATGAGTCCTGAGATTAATATTATGGCGATTGCTAAAGTTTAGCTGTGCATTTCCTGTCCATTGCTCCTGCCTAGTGATCAGACCGCATGCCACGCAGCACCAAAATATTTATTAAATGCGTGAGTGTGCAGCAAACGCGAAGAAAGAACTACCTTTTTTTTTTCTTGTATGAGGCTTGGAAGTTACCAGGGGAAGGACACAGGCTCCAGAGATTCCCAAGCTGGGCAAGCAAAAGTATGCTGGAGCGGGGCTTCCCGTTATTTCCTACTCATGACTACCCTCCTCCCTTGTTCATATGTGTCTGACAAGCGCTCCACCGTTACCGGCATGGCTAAATCTCCGCGCGCGCCGAACCACAGTAGGTATTCGGTGTCCAAGGATGGATCCTGAGACGCTTGCTGCAGCAATGGTTGCTGCTGTGCCTGCTGGTGCTGCTGCGTGTGCTCCTGGATCTTCTCGGGTTCCTCCACACCCTCGTCCTCCTCATCATCGTCTTCATCCTCCCCTTCGCCGTCGTCGGGCTCCAGCTCTGCCAAGTTGCGCTTCAGTCCTGTGCGCACCTTGTCGATTCCGATCGCGCGCTCCTCCGGTGTGAACATTTTTGGCTCCTCCAAGCTGCCATAGACCCCCAACCGCTCTATGCTCCACATTCGAATGGCGTGCCAGACATCGCCAAGACCTAGCGGCTCCTTCTGTCCACCCTCGCCGTCCTCATCGGCATACTCGTCCTCCTCGGGTCCAGCATACTCCTCGTCGTCGTCGCTGTCGCTGTCGTAGTGTGTGGCGCTCTTGCGCCTGCGGCTACCATTTCGTGCCGCGTCATCGTTCACAAAGTTGTTAGGCTCGATGCCTGCCGCAGCGGCTGCTTCCCTGGCCGCCTCGACGCTGGACTCGACATCGGGCTCAAGTTTCTTCCGGAGAAGCTGCTGGAGTATTTGTTCGTAGTCGCGACCTGGAAAATTTGTCGACGGATGTACCACAATCCTGGAGAACAAATTGGCGTTGTCTTTAGTAACGCCGATCAGTGAGTCGATGTTCTTTGCAAGAATGAAGTTTTGCTTTTCAAGTGTGGCACTGTTTTGCGATGGCGACACGCACATACACACACATACGTCAGTACTTGACAAATCTCCTCCTTAAGAAAAGGGACCCTATCCATGTGAAAGGGAGTTTTTCCTACGGTGGAGGCAGCGGATCGCTACGGTAAAGCATCTCCTTCATGCTATTGATGCTCGCGATGAGGGTTATGAGCCTTTGACGCGCCTGTTCGAGCGATTTCAGCTCGTCTTGGGAAATATTGAGCGATGACATGGTGTTGAATTTCGCCTTTGGTTCCCTGCTTGCTGCTTTATTTCTTTCAACTTCAATCCTGCAGTAAATGGCGAAGCTCTGTATAGACGAAAATCAATTCGCACGAACGTTCACGTTGACAAAGGATGCCCACCAGTATCGACGTCAGAAGTTCGGGCGGACATGCGGACGCGACGTACCCTCCACTGGGGGCAAGCTTCGTTCAGAGGAATGCTGGCAGACTAGACCTATTATAGAATTCGTGTGGGTGAATTAAATCGATGCCAACGTGGGGGTAGGGTCCGCCTCCCCCTTTCCACGGCATCCTCCTGGCGAATCGACATGCAGTACTACGTAGTCTAGTCAATGCTTATCTTATCTGGCCCTGTCACAAAGTGTTTGCCCTTAGTTACAGATTTGTTGTCGGACAATTTTCCGTCTATATATATCGTACCTCCAGTAAATTTTGTCCCTTATCCCGGTTGAGCGGTCGCTAGAAATCGCTAGAAATAACCAAAGACCCAAGTCCGCCTCATGCCGATCAGTGCTGAATCATGCTGCAAAAGAATAATAAAAACAATAATGCGTCGCTTCAAAGTTTAAGCCCCCCTCCTCCCACCAACGCAAGTTGCAACATGCTATGATCAAGATGCGCGATGATGTACCGACAGAATATGGACAAGAGAAGAAAGGCACACAACTAGCCGTAGTCACCACGAGATCACTGTCCGTGTGATCCAGCCTGGTCGGTAACGATTGTGGCAGTCTCTCGCCCATAGGCGTCAACGGGCGGGTATCTTGCCATACGCTCCAAGTCATCGAGGTCCATGTGGGATCGGATGTACCTGCAAGAAAAGGGAATGACAAGGTCAGCAATCTTGGAGCTTCTGTAGCCAGTAAAATCGAGTCGACATACTTCTCCCGTCCATCATCAACTGGATCATAGTCCCAGCTCGTAAATTTGCCCCTCTTCAGCGCACCCCACACCAGTCTTCGTCTCCTCTGCGAACTCAGCACCTCCTCGGTAATGGCTGCATAATCCCACATGCTGTCGGCCTCAGTCCGGAACGCTGCCAGTACAGATTGGATTCTCTCGTGTGACTCGCTGGTGCCTCCTCCATTCTGCGCTTTCTTCTTGGCCAGCACCTTGACCAGATCTACCACCTCGTCCGGATCTTCGGCCAAGTTGAACAACTGCTGTCCATCCGCAGGGCACGTCACAAACTTCCACGGCCCGCGACGGATCATCATCAGCGGGCCGACTGTGCCCTCGCCAGTGTACTCGGCCAGAACTGTGTCATGACCCTCCTCAGAGCGGCCCTGAAGATGCGGGAGTAGACTAATACCATCCATGGGCAGCCCAGCCAGGGGTTTGGTGCCCACCAGATCACACAGTGTCGGGAGCATGTCCAACGTGCTCACATTCTGTGTGACCCGGTGTGGTAAAAACTCACCCCGGCCGCTCGGCCGCACCAGCAATGGCACTCGAACCGAGCTTTCGAAGTAACTCATCTTGTACCAGAGACCGCGCTCGCCCAGCATGTCGCCATGGTCGCCGCTAAAGACCACAATAGTGTTATCGTCCAACCCGCACGCCTTTACGACGTCTAACAGCTTGCCAATGCAGTCGTCCACATAACTGACAGCGCCATAGTAGGCTCTTCTAGCTCGCTTGATCTGTTCAGGCGTGAACTCCTGGTCCCACAGATCGCACACTTTGAGCAGGCGCTTGCTGTGCGGATCCTGATCCTCCTTGGGGATCTGCACCTTGGGGAGCGCAATATCCACATCCTCGTATAGATCCCAGTACTTTTTTTCGATTGTGTAAGGGTCGTGAGGGTGTGTGAGAGATACCTGGTTTGATAAACAAAGGAGAAAGATGGGGTTGTCAGCATAAAAGTAATATGGTTACCTTTTTTTCTCTTTTGCTCCTCTTCATTCCCTTTTCACACCAGTACCGCAATTCCTTTTGCACCAAGGGGCGGGCCTTCCATAGTAATCTAGTCTATGGCTAGACCGGAGTGTCGATTTTACGCTATTACTTCACTCACCGTCAAACAGAAAGGGCGGGCATCCGGACCCTGTCGGACGTGATTATAAAGGAATTGCTTGGACCGGTACATAACCTCCTCGTCATAGTCGAGTTGGTTGCTGCGCACACAAACACCGGCCTGCAGGATGGAACTGGCATTGTGGTACCACTCAAGCCTGGTGTCGGGCGCGTCCCAGTTCACCGCCCAGCCAAAATCGCCGGGGTAGATGTCACTGGTCAAGCGTGTCTCGTAGCCGTGCAGCTGGTCGCCAATGAAATGCATCTTGCCTGCCAGGACCGTATGATACCCATGCATGCGTAGGTAGTGGGCATACGTTGGGATGTCGCTGGGGATTTGTGCGGCGTTGTCGTAAGCGCCAATTTTCATGGGCAGCAGGCCAGTGATCATGCTCATGCGGGAAGGGGCACAGAGTGGTGAGGGACAGTAGGCACTGTCGAACTGGACTGATTGCGCTGCTAGGGCGTCGAGATTAGGAGTCTTGATCTGCGAGTCTGGGTTGTACATCTTGAGAAGCGGTGCGGCCAGCTGGTCCGCCATGATGTAGAGGATATTGGGTTGCTTCTGGCGCGTGCCGTTGGAGGTGCTGCCATTGAGTCTTGGTCCTGCTTCCGCGGTAGGTGCCTGGCCCTTCATTGGCGAAGGCGGCATTGAGTTGAGGTCCGGGGCCATGATGGCGACTGGGTCAGTAAGCAGATGGAGCCTAGTGTGAATGAAGTTCAATCTGTAGCTGGAAGTATGCCAGACGGAGGCAAATAAGGTGATTTCGAAGAGGTATAGATCAGACTAATGGTAAAAGACCAAGCCCAAGTGATACCAAGTCAATCCCGAGAAGAATGAAACAAAGAACCAAAAAAAAGAAAAAAAAAGAAAACCAGATTGTTCAACGAGAAGAACGAGATGAAGAGGAATAAGAAGGCCGCTAGGGTAGGGTATAAGCCAAGGATCCAGGTATATGGGTTGTGCTGCTGTTTGCGTGCCAAAAGATGTACCGGTATACTGTATAAGATCCGTCCAGCGATGCAACACAATAAGGGCCAGCTGGTTCCGTTCGATCCGACCAAATAGTATGAGGTGCAAACAAGAAGTGAGGCGAAATGTTGTTTTCCAGAGCAGGAAATTATGTCAGGCGGGCGGGGGAGGTCAACAAGCCGCCGAAATGAGGTGCCTCTGACTACTATACATTCATTGACTTTTCCGCCGCACAAGTCGTTCAACTCAAAACACTCCAGCCAAATAACGCAACCATAAAAGGAGAGGCAAGAGGTGGAGCAAAAAATAGAAAGATTGTGGGACTAGCACGTCAACGGCAGCAATGCGCTGCTAGCCGGCCTGGGTGGTGATCGAACGAAGAGACCGCGACGTTGGAAGATGGCGCAATTTTGGGACAAGATGAGGTTCAATAATCGTCCCAACTCGGTGCATGGAGCGACCCTGCAGGGACAAACAATTGGCAAACAAACTGGGGTGATGTCGCAATCGATGAGGGGATGAAATTACTCAAAAAAGTTGTCTTAGCTAAGGTAAGATCAATCAATCAATGCTGGATGGAGTGGAATGGAGAAGAGAAGGAGGAACCCGTCTCCTTCTAGCTCGGGATCTAAAGAAAGACAATCCAATTTATCATCAGTCAAGGCAAACCCGGGGAAGGCTACCGACTCTACAGTAGAACTACGGTAGCTACTAAAAAAAAGGGGGGGGGGTATAGAGATGAAGGAAATCCCGATTGGCACGCGAGAATACGGGGTTATGGAACAAAGAGGGAGAGAGAGGAAGCAGCGGTGTGCAAATGGTGGCACCTGAGCTTCTCTGTGCTCTTCCCGTGTCGTCGGATTGTCAGATTAAACTACCACCCATTCGATGGCAGACGGGCCTATCATCCATGTCATGTTAAACCTAACCAATCCATGCACAGCGACTGCCTAGGACCCTGCAGCAACACCGAGGTGGAAACTGCCCGAAGCAGTAAGTGAACACGCATGTGACTCGACCTGCTACCACACAGCCGCGAGATAGTCTTGGTAGTTTGCTCGAAGTTTCTACCTCCTTGCGTATGCATTACATGTAGCACAAGGACAACCTTGGCCCAAGGCCCAGACCGTCAGATAGTAGGCCTCTGGAAGCCCTTGAGAGTCGTTGGGCGCTAGGTCACTATAGGCAGGTCGTGGAACTGATTGCAGACGCCACATAGAAAAGGAGAACTGTTGAGCTGTCGTTTATAATTTCCGAGTCGGACCACGCAGACGGTGTGGCAGGTTTGAGTAGGTAGGTAGTATTGTTTACCAGGGGTACTTCATATGAAGACAGGCCGAAAAGCAATCGATCGATGTTGTTACTTTTGCCGTCCATGACGGACACCATAATATCCGTAAATGCCTGGCTACCTAATTACCTAGGTACCTTAAGTACAGATACTAACAGAACCGCAGGCGGACCCCACACCAATGACGAACCAATCACAGCTTTCGTTAAGCCCGCCAGGAATGGAAATGTGTGCGGTAATTGCAAGAACGTCGCATGCGCTTCGTTGCAACCCGACTGATGAGTTCCTTCCGATTTCAAAGCCCCACTGCGTATTATTATTACCATATCCGTACATATACGAAGTACCTTAGTACTGAAGCCAATTGCCAAGTACCTAGGGTGTCTCTCCGTCAAGTCGGCTTCGGGGCCTTGGCGACAACCTCACCATTGTCGATCACTACCTACCACAAAACTTTATTTAGTTTTCGACAAAGTACTTCGTAGAAGAATGCTGCACTGTGCAACGTCGGAACGACTCCCTCGCCTCATATTGTAATGTTCAGATTGGTAAAGCTGACGTTTGAAATTCTGTCATATGAGCGACATGTTTACGTAGCAGAAACCGAGGCGAGAAGTTTGGAAGATAAGAATTAGTTTGTTTCGTAATCTAATGTTTGTGGTATTAGGTTGAGTGCAGTATTATAGCAAGTAGATAAGTATTATCCCTGGTCGCGCACTCTATTACAGTCAGGAAAAGACGATTGTCTCACGATGGCCGCCCTAGTTTGTCTTCTTGGCCTGCGACTTCTTCTTGTTCTTCTTTGCAGTGGCCTGGGAGTTTCCAGGTGCGGGCGCACTCCAATAAACCACCATCTGGACAGCAAGGACCAGGTTTAGCACAAAGCCAGCGACGAATCCGTACAGGATCAACTGATCATCGACCTCCTGAAGAGTTGTGAATATGCGGGACAGCGAACCGGCAAGGTAGTTGAAGACCTAAAAGAGAACAAACGATCCACATTGGTCAGCTAAGCTTGGCCCAGAATAATGTTGGTACATGATACCCAGGGGGGAGGGGGGTTTTCCACTCACGGCAAACGCGCTCAACTGTCCCGTACCTCCCTGCTGCCAGATGGCCACAATCTGGGGCACCTTGCTCGCAACCCCCAACACACCTGCACCGGCCTGGAGATAGCCCATGGTCTTCATGTCCACCATAGCCTCACTGAACAACGTCGCAGCCGAGCTCGCCAATGCGGCAACCAAGAGCGCAGCCACGCCCTGCCTGCCGCTGTAGTTGAGCACCAGCAGCGAGATCACGACGTTTTGCACCAAAATCAGGGCCGTTTCGCCATACGTGCTGAAGGGGAAGCCACTGCGAAAGTTGTATGCCAAACCGATAAGATATGCCGAGGTCTCGAGGAGATAAGATAGAAAGGATACGCCCGACGCCGACTTTGAGTTGACCAGCTTGATAATCTGGGGTACCTTCACGATCGATGATGCCGCAATTATACCAATGCCCAGGCCTTTTGATACGGCGAGCTTGACACACGTAGTGTCGGATGGGTCGACATCGAGAAGAAGTGTCTTGTAACACACTGGACCAATGATGGATTCACCGAGGTCGCGGATTGGCGGGGGTAGCTTGTGTGTAATCGGCTGTACGAGAGAGCGAATCGCATCCATGGCGAGTTTGATTCAATGGCTGACTTTTTACCAAAAGGCTGATTGTGTCTTTGTTGTGAGAGCGAGAAGGTGGAAGTTAGTCCATCTCGTGCAGAACTGGGGCTTTTTTTCATATTTTTAACCTGGACGCGTGCTTGAGCTGATGACCGGGCCTGGAGAGTGGATACGTGTTCCCCTCTCAAGCGCCGTAAACCCACTAAGTGATGATTAGGTAATGAGAGACCCAAAGTCACCAACGAAAAAGTGGACCACCGTCGCATAGTATCTACGAAGCACTGTACTTTCAATGCCATATTGGTAATTGCTCCCCTCTACAGATGAGGTATGTCTAGTCTAGCTCGAGAATTATAAACCATACGCCTAGCTGGGATAGTGTATGGCATGGATTTACTGTGGAAACCTGCCATCCATTGTAAACATAGGCGAAAAGTCTCGAGTGCAGGTAGGTAGGTAAGCTAAGGTGGGTTGACGGACAATGGGAAATTTGTCTCGTTGTGCATCCAGAGCGAATCAACTTCGCGACAAAAGAGAGAAACAAGAAACCTTGCAAGAAGACGCCGATGTCACTCTGCCAGCCCTCTACGGCATCGGAAACTCACGCCGGGGACCGACAGGCGGCCTGTAAGCCAGAAGGTAGTGAAAAAAGAGAGCCCCCAGCTAATGACCTTGCCCCAGGGAGTGCTAATGCAAACGATAGTCTTCCCAAGGTTAAGGCATGATACAACAAATGATACGCAGGTAAATCAAAGCTGCGAGATGTAAAGCCCGCCTACGACACAGCTTTACTTTCCATGCGCCGCTCTAGGCTTGCGACCGGGCTTCTTCGGAGCTGCCACCTCAGCCATAACGGTAGTCTTTGAGGCGGCTGTTGCAGTTACAGGCTTGCGACCGGGCTTGCGACCGGTCTTTGAAGGACCGGGCTTTGAAGCTCCGGGCTTCCTGCCGGGGGTTTTGGCGGTCCTAGCTATCGCATCAGGCTTACGACCCCTTGGCTTCTTGGCAACCGGCTCTTCACTCTTTTTGGTGGCGTTGAATTTCTTGATGACTTCGGACGCACCCGAAAGGTTTTTCTTCGGCTCCCAAGTATTTTCGGAGGATGCATAGTCTTTCCACTTGACAAGATACATCAACTGCTTGGTGTCGGCGTCAACGCTTGAATCCAAGATCTTTTCGACCTCGTACGCTTCACTAGAAACTACCGAAGCGGCAGTGGCTTTAACCTTACGACCACGCTTCTTGGGAGCAGGGTCCGAAGATTCCTTTATAGCAATTAGGTTAGCCATGAAAATCACTGACAGAGCCGCCAGCACGTACCACAATCTTAGCCCTCTTGAGTGCAGTGCTGAATGTAGCTTTGGCCGCTTCCGCAGCGCCCCTTCGAGATTGAATGCGTTCAGGAGTGCGCTCAGCTTTGAGGGGCTTCCCGCCACGCGCCCTCTTTGCGGGCGGCGCGTCGTTAGTCGCAGCATCGGCATTGCGCTTTCTCGCACTTCCTGTCAAAACAGCTGTTTTTGCGCCCTTGGAGGCTTTCTCGGTGCGCGGGGTTTTAGAAGGCCTTCCAGGTTTGGTGGGTGTCTTCGCAGGTGTGCCGTTCCGGGACAATGGCCTGGGAAGAGATGGACGACCACGTTTTTTGCCAGTGGTTGGCACGATAGACTCTTGGTTATCCAACGCCGGGTCGCTGACTGGCTGCGTTGCCAGATAGTTGATGTGACCAGCAAGCTCGGGCTCCATCGCGTTGTAGCCCACTTCATTATCGGCTTCGTCCCCTAGATGGACCATGGTTCCAAGCGGCTCATCGTGAGCGTCGCCATTTGCGACAATGTCATCGCTAGTGAACATGTCATTCTCATTACCAAAGACATTATCTTCCTGGCTAGAATGAAATGTTAAATAAAGAGTCAAGAGGGTCGGTCACAAGAAGTGCGCTTGGGCAATCCAACCCAAAAAGGGTGGTTGTAGTATAAAATAGACATACTCTGGCAGAGGAGGTGGCATGTTTAATGGTCGCGTCGACTGCGTTCTTATTTACAACCTATTTTCTGCGCCTGACTAGAAGAAAATAGGGTTGGAATGCCTCTTTCAAGTAAGTACCAGGAAAGAGTGATCTGCAATGGCCCTCGTCAATTGGAAGAACCGTCAGAGTTGAGAACAAATGCACGCATTCAAACAGCTGCTGTTCCGTGCGCATGCGGTACGTATCGAATGGGGTTGGTAGATAAGTAGGGATGAACCAAGGGTGAAGTCGGGGTGAGAATTCGCGGTCACGGTTGTGCTTTTGGTCGCGACGCGTGCTGACTGATTCAGGTCAGGACTGTATTTACCCGCAATGCACGACGCCAAGACTGGGGAAAACAAAATGGTAAAGTGGTAATTAATTTACATGCTGCATTAGATGATCAGATAGATCTTGATGTCACATGATAACAAGCGCTGAGTTAGCGTTAGGAGCACGATAAATACGCTGCCACGCGCTTTAGCCTAGATAGCACTACCCACTCCAATACATGGCTCTCCTGCCCACTAAATTAGGCGGCTGCACGTGTACGTTAGTGTGCGTCAGTATATGCCTCCCCGTACGGCGCTTGATTCTAAAGTACGAAAGAGCAGAAGCACCACCTGTGGGTTTCCGCACAATTAGGCTTGCTCGGCTTCAACCGAAAGCAGTGGACGGATGGTTGTTTGATAAAGAAAACTGGCTGGGTGACGCAACGCTATCATAACGAATATTGCAATCACGTCGTTCCTCTCCCCCCATGAGATCAACCACTCACTACTTTTGCTCCACTTTCTTGTTATTCTCGTCACCATCTTCATCGTCTTCAAGCTCTTCAACGCGGCCTTCTTGGAATGCCTTCTCAACCGGATTCTGTACGTCAACAACGCCAGTCTTCTTGAGTCTTGGAGCGAATAGTCAGCGAACAGTCCCGTAATCAATTTGGCAGCCTTTCGGTGAGTACGTACCTCTCAAACAAAACGAACAACCTCTCCGCCTCCTTCTCCTTCTCTTCCTGTGACATTTCAGGAATATCCGACAGCTTCTCCGCGTCCAGGAACTGCCCAGTTATGGGATTCACAGCTCTTCCTTGCATTGTCGAACCCGAAGCACCTTCGCTGGCCAGCGCAGACTGTGGTACTGGGATGTTTTCTTCGAACAGAAAGCCAGAGGCATACCCATATCCGACTTTCTCCACAAACTTACCAGCGTCCCTGTCCGAAAGACCAAAAAGTAGATGCGATATGGCCTTTCGGGATTTCGGAGCCATGGCGTTAGTCATCATCTTCAGGAGCTTTGATGGCAGACTCTCCGTGCTGCCAAGAACCTCCTTCCTGTCTTCGTCGGTAGGTAGGAGTTGGGCCTGCATGGATATGCGAACGGGCTCGGGTGCGGCCTCAAAAATAATGCACAACGAGCCGGCAAGCACTGTCATTGTTGGGTCGTCCATGCCATTGCCTTTGAACTCACTCAACGCCCTGTCCAGGATGCTAATCAGCCTGCTTGTTACGAGGCTTGGATCCCTCTCCGGGAACAAAGTATTCGTGATAGCCTCGTCCTCGAGATCGAGGGTGCATAACGCATTGATCAAGGGACCGAAAGGAGGATCAAGGACGGATTCAGCAGGTAGTGGTCGCTGACATATCAGTGTTAGAATGTGGCCTGCGGCTCCAGCGAATCTCGTACTCTGTCCCGGACAAAACCGTAGGACGGCGAACATCATTTTGAGAGTTTCGCTGAGCGCCATACCCTCCATGGTGTTCGGGCTTGAGTCCTCATCTGGTAAAAAGCGCATATGACTCTCTAACCTTGCAGCAATAAGCTCTGCAAGGCCATGTTGTGTAATCAATATCTCGTGATTGATGTTTCTGGCATTTGCTGCCAGCATCAGCACCCGTGAAACCAGGAACTCGTCGTCCCAGCTATCACTTGCAAGCTTAGCACATGCCTTGATGTGATATCCAAGATCAACGAGCTCTTGGCGGGAGCTGGGTTGAAGAAGCATTGCATTCGCCAGGCAGCGGAGCGCATTTCTGGATGTTGTGTCCGACGATCCATCGAAGGAGTGCGCGGCCAGCGTCGATATCCCCTCCTTTGTAAAGATGGGCTCTGCATCACGAGGGTCTCTCCCATAAACTTTCAACTGCTCGAGCGCCGCGTCACGCTCTAATATGTAGAAAGTCAGCCATCCCTTCCTGCCCATAATATCGAACATCCGAACTTACCTTGCGAGGAGAGATTGTGTTCCTTCAAGTCGAGAGTGAGTTTATCTAGCAAGCCCTTTACAGCAGATAGCTTCGCTGGTTTGAGTCAGCGAGAATATTCCTGGCCAATGAAGAGATATTCCATATAACAACGCTCACCTGTGCCCTTCAGTGTATTGGTATTCAACATCTTGAGGAATCGACACCGCCGTAGACCTGAAATAAGGCTAGATGACGTTTGGCTTCCACCACTTCTTCTTTTTGACTCGGTCCACTACTTGAGAGTATGCCTAGATTGGCTGTCTGCGTTGACCGCACGTCAGTTCCTGCTCCCATAGGTAGGTAGTCGACAAATCCTGAGGCACGGCGGTTACTCCTGAGAAAATCACAAACGAGACTGCTTAACCCAGCTTCATGGCAACAAATAGACACGTACTACTATTTCCTCCCAACTTGACGGTAAGAGCAAATAGTCACAAATGCTAATGGAACAAAATGTACATATCATCAGATTGCTCACACTAATTCTCCAAGTAAGAAGAGCCTTGTGGATTCTGTGTCTTACTGGTATGGCCCCTGCTAGGGAAGGGAACTCAACTCCTTGGCCATGCTTGACGGCCGGAGTTAGCGGGGTCCAAGCGATTCTCAAGGGCCTGTGCTCTCCAATGACCCCACGTCCAATGAACGCGTGCGCTTTGGGCGCGGTCCCCGGACCCGTCTTTCCGTTCGAATTAAATTGATTTTCGTGATCCTGACGCGACGGGCCTGTGCAACCACTGTACGACGAACTAGCGAAAATATGCTGTATGGCTGCCTCCCTCTTGTTTACGCCGGTCAACACATGTCGATTGCTGGTGACTGCTACCACTAGACAGCTGAAAAAAGTGAGACACACAACCAGCCACCTCTCCTGAGGTGCCTTGAGTTGATTACCTTACCTTTCCTCTCCATATAGGCTCTGCCATTTCAGGCTCTATCCACCTTCGTCCGAACCATCAACGGCATTGGCTCAGATGAGCAAGCTGGGCACATCATAGCTTGGGGCTCTTTTGTCTCGGTAGCACGAGGGGCTACTTGCTGCCATCGGCGATCATGCTGGCCGTCGAGGTGGTGGACGACAGCCGCCTGGATCATCTTCCAGCGAGACCCCCGACACCCCCTCAAAGAAAAGGGTCCGAATCCGATGCTCAGTTGAGATTGGCCCCCGAGACCGTCATTCCACTCCGAAACCTTCATACACCCCCAAACGCAAATACTCCTTCGGCTCTAGGGAGTTCTCGCCGGAAGAAGGTCGAGTTTTCGGCGAAGACGGAATACAGAGAGCCGCTCGAATACCAGAGCAACGAGGATGTCCGCCGCCAAAGAACCCCCGCATCGATACCGCATCGCTCGGCCCCCGTCAAGTCCATACTAAAGGTCACATCCTCACCTGCGCCGAACCCGCTTGACCCGGCAAACGGCTGCAGCCCCGGCGGCATCAATCTGCCTAATATGCTGGAATCATCCCTTGCCCAGCTAGCCGGCACTGACCGTGACGCCAAGGTCGATGCCTATACCATGATCGTCCGGGCGCTCAAGATCTCCAATAACCTCCCCGACCGCATCGCTTTGCAGGACAAAATGCCATTGTTCATGCAGTTCATCCAGCGTGATATCTCAACAAACACAGGGGATGTTTCTCTGGTCAACCATGCCTACCGCCTGCTTACCACTTTTCTTCACTTTCCTGCCATTGCCTCTACCATCGCAAACGACTCTGCCGTCTTTATCATCGACCATTGCATCAAGATACTTACTGATGGTTCGATTTCGAAAGAAATGGCCAAGAATGTTCTCCTGATCCTCTCAGCCCAGAGCTTCTCGCTCAAGGTCATGACCTCGGACCGTGTTGGGAAAGTCGTTACAGCCTTGCACTCCATCCCAGACAGTATCATGGACAACAAGAATGCGTTCATCGGTCGTATGTCCGCATACAGGAATTTGGTCAAAAGGTACAAGCCTTTGATGGTTCAAAATTCGGAATGGTTGCTCGACTTCTTCATGGCCATGGTTACAACCAAGAAGGAAGTTCTCCCTGAGATTATACGTTACGTCGAAGACGTGACCTTTATGCTCTGCACGGAGAAGCCTTTTATTCGAAAGGTGCTTGCATTCCTTCAGCAGCCATTTCCTACCCAGAACGACCGCTCATTTGTCGAATGGTTCGAGGGCAAGCTTCAGGAGATGCTGCTGAACCAAGAGACCTGCCGTTTTGTTCCCGTCATCTGGAGTGTTGTGACTCTGTTGCTACCCAACATCGGCGAATGGGACTTGTTTACCAAATGGATGAGGCTCATAATGGCCTGTTTCAATCACAGACTGATTTGTGTTCAAATCGAGGCCAACCGTGCCTTTCCCAGGCTTGCATATGCGTTTTTGAATGGGAATCCCTCTATTGGCAAGAAGCACCTGAGCCTGCTGTGCTCGCCATACAATGCTGCCCAGAAACGTGCAACTGGAGTTGGGAAAGAATTCGATGAGCTGGCCGAAGCCATCCTTAACGGTATATACGCATTGTTGTTCTTGATCTTTCGGCCTCCTTCTGCGCCGGTCAAGCAAGGCGACCTCGAACGTTATTGGGATCAAGCTCTTATGCCAGTCATGCGGAGACTCATGGAAAAGCAACTGAATGGCAGAGACACATGCGCTCACGTCATAGTCATTCTGACTGGGCTCTTTGACTGCTCTACCCAGAGAGTATGGAAGCCGCAGCGCATATTTGACGGCTCCCCTATCAGTCCCACAGAGTTGCTTGCCATCGACCCCAAGTGGCTTCGTCGCAACTCCGGGAGAGTGTTTGCTGTTCTGGAGCCAATGCTGAGAAAGTCTTACCAAGAGCTATCAAACACTAGGAGTGCGGCTCATGGGCTGTGGCGTGCCCTCGTCGGAGCCGTGGCTACAGCCGGCTCCAAGGAGATCAAGGTCTCCGCCGAAACTGCTGGCTTCTTGGGTCATGCCCTTGGGCTTCTTGCGAGAATTTGGGCTAATGGCGTCCCAATGCTGCAATCTCAGAGTGGAGGCTCCGTGCAATTCCTGGCCAGCACCAGAGAATTCATTCTGGTAATGACTGACAAGCTTGGACGCCTACCCTTCACCGAGAAGGTATTGGCTATGGACCAAGATAGAACTCTCGTCCCGTCAACGCCGTCACACCGCTCTGGCAAACATCAAAAAAGCTCGCGAGCCACTATTCATCACATGTTCTTGATCTTGGCCGACTTACCGCCAGGCGTACTAGACAACGATGATCTCGTCGACTTTTTCCGAACAGTCTTCACCCCTTTGCTCAACGCAAGAGACGCGCAAGCTCGCAAGAGCGCAGCCCAAGACTTGATCCAGCTTGTTCCCGTAGACAAGTTATGCCCAGCAGCGCCTTGGTCTTTTGTTTCTGAGCTGATTACTGCGGGGATGGAGTCGTCAAGCATCCACGGTGCCCCTAACATGTTGAGCAATGACGTACTGCTTGGACAGGAGTACCGTGGAATTGTCAAGATTCTGGAACGAGGTCTGAGCCGAACGCAAAACCTTCCGTGGCCGAGATGGCAATCTTTGTACGACTCTTTACACAAACAGGTACGGCAAGCAGCTGGGGATGCTGGGACTGCAATTATCCTCATCGAACCGTTGGCCAAGATCCTTTTGGACGAGCTTTCAGAAGACGGGTCGCTACTGTTGGACAACGTTCGAGGTTTCATCAATCTAATTTCCTCAGCCACACAACCGCGGGATCGACAGGCTCTAGATGCCGCTCGCCGCAATCTTTGGGGCACTTCAGTTACAGGCTCTAGATCCGTATCGTATGATCCCTTTGACAACCTTTACCGCCTTGCGAACTCGATACTGGTTCGTCTTTACAGCCTGAAGGAAAACTCAGAGGATGCAGAAAACGCCACAGTTATTTCCTTGAGGGAAGTCGAAAAGTTTTTCAGTAGATGCACACGACAGCTTGAGCTTCAAACCCTAAAAAGCTTTCAACCAGGCCTTGTTCCCTGGATTCGAGACGAGGATACCCGACTCAATAGCCGTCTGTCCATACCGGTTGTCGAAATAGTGAGTACTTTCGTAGTTAAGCCATCCATTCGCATTTTGAATCCTCACTAACCACAAGCCACACTACAGGCAAAGTCTCTCTGGGATCGGGTCGTAGGCCTTATAAGCAATATGGACACCCATGAAGCATTGCCTCTAGCCGCTTTAGAGGATATCTTATGCGCTGCATTCGAAAGCAAACACAGACATATTGTCAACTCAGTATCGACTCTATGGAACAAAATGGTTGAAAACGCCGAAAACATATCATACCCCGATAAATTGAAGGCTGTTTTGGTCTCCCGACAGCATTTTATAGACATTGCCCTCCCTGGGATCGACTTGTCCCAAAACACTGCCTTTGCTGCATATACGCAGGAGTTAGACATGATTGACACTCAAGAAGACATGGGCATGTTGGATGCGGACTTGACCAAGTCAAAATCACCCGTAAAGAAAGTTTTCACGCCGGTCAAGACTTCATTGACCAGAAGAAGTCCTAGGAAAACACCGTCTGCTTCGAGCGGACTTAGGAAGTCGTCAGTGAACAAGCGACGGAAAACAAAAGCAAGCCCCAGGGTTCTGCGCCACGATAACTCGCAGGTCGATTTTGCCCCCATTGATTCATCACCTTCTGCAATGACTTTTAATTCTCAGATCCTCACCGAGCGGCAAAAGGAGGTTCGGGCGAGACAGAAGTCCGCTGCTGCTATATTGCCAGAAATGATGGATGACGAGGTGCAAGATATCAACAACTCTGGACCAGGGCCTTCACTGCAACCGATACCGGAACCGTTATCGCCGGCCAACCGGGATTTGCCTCGCGCGACTACACCTGAGAAGACGGGAATATTCAATGATTATGTCAGTTCTACGCCTACTCCTCGGCGTGGCCAGCTTCTGCACATAATCGACAATGACAATGCCGATCCGCCATCATCGCCACCGGAACCCAGGAGATACCCACTGATACCTGAACTCAACGTTCGGGGTAGCAATGGTGGTCTTTTGGACGATTGGCAACTGTCGTCATCTCCGCCATCCGGCACTCCTGAACCTGAGCCTGCTGAATTATTAGCAGGGCCGGTTGCTATGCCGGTGCACGACGACGTGGACGGTAAAATGGTCATCGACGAGACTAAGTACGATCTGGAACAGAGTGAGGAGGTCGTAGAATCCGTGGATGAGAGACGACACAGATCCACACCATCGAGGCAGCCGCGGTCTGCAAACAGACCCACAAGACAGTCCACGCGATTGTCGCTACCAGTTACTCCACGCCGGAGCCGCCGGTTCAACGAATCTTCCGAAGGGTCTCCCAAATCAGGCGGTGATGTTTGTATTGATACTCTAATCAGTCCAAAAGCGCATTTCCCGACAGATCCTACTCCAACGGATGATACATCCTTTGAACAAAGCATGCTTAGGCTTGTTGTCGAACTAGACAGCCAGGATCGACCGGTCACGAACTTTGTGGAGCCTACACCTTCGCCTGAAAAGAATCAGCCTGTGCAGTCAAGCTGTGCTGTCGTTCAGGATGCCCACGGCGAGATACAGCAACACGGCACCCCGAGTGTCGCTCCGCTGGAATGCATTACCGTCGGTGGGAAGCACTTGAGACGAGGACGCGGACGACCCTCCAAGTCAAAAGAAGGCTCGTCGTCACAATCGACCGATCCCTCTGAAATTTTGGAGCCTAGTTTGAGAGACACGCCTGATCTCTCTCCTAGCAAACATAAGCGAAAGAGGGAATCATCATCTGTGACCGAGGATAGTGCCAATATAAGTCCCAAAAAGCCCAAGCACCGACAAGCCTCGGAGAGCCAACAGGAGACCCTCGACAGTCAGGCGACGGGTCAGATGGCAGCCCCAGGTACGTCGTACTTCTCCCTCAACTTTGTGGGCAAGATCCTAAGGACCTTTTTCTTTAGGGGCAACGGCACAGCCGAGGACTAGAAGTGCGACTGCACGAGAAAAACGCGCGTCTCAGACACTCGGCATTGTTGGATGTTTACAGCGTCATATTGAAGGGAGGTTGGAGGTCATTCCCGACGGCGGTGTAGTAGCAGACACCGAATCGCAGGTCCAGTCGCAGATTGCGCAAGAGGAGGCAGAGAGCCGAAAGACGGAGAGAATTATCACACATGAGGAGGCTCACGCGGCCATAGCGATAGATGTCTCCCCTTCTGGCCCTGCCATTGCAGAAGTTTCAAAAGAGCAGAGTAAGACCAATAAGTCGGCCGAGTCACCATTTGCGACCATTTTGGCAATGCTTAAGGGAGGCTTAGAAGCCCTTCAGGAGGCCGAGTTGTCCAGGAGCGAGGTTTCAGAGCTTGAAGATGTTTGTATGGATTTCAAACGTGAGTTATATGCTGCGGAGAAAAGGGGGAGAGCTTAATGGTTGTTGTAAAAACACAACGGAACGGTACCGATTCGGTGAGACGGATGTCATATTTACTCACAAGGGAGCAATCCTAGGGTGTTCCAAGCGTGAGTACGAGCACTACATATTGAATGATCATGAGTTTTATTTTCACATGTCTTGGTTCCAAGAGCGGATAGTTGAGGACAGCACTGACGATAAGTATCAAGTACATCTATACACAGCACCTGTGCAAAATTAACGCAATTATTGCAAAATCCCACCAAAAGTCACCATATTCACAAAGCTGCAACTTTGTTAATATAAAAGGCACAGCTTTTTTTATTCTGGCAGCTTATATAAATTTATATAATATAATATACATTTACATTTTACTTTATAACCAAATCTCCGGCGTTTGTTACAAAAGTTCAAAATACAAGGTTGGAAATTTGAAAAAACCGTGTCCACTGTAAATGCGCTATAATACACTATAACGGAATTTTTTCAACTTTTATCAATTTTAATCCAAATTTGCGTTTGCAATTAATATTATTTTGAAAGAATAATTATACGTATAAAAGTTTTGGCCCTTTTAAACTAATAATATACAAATTATTATAGATTTGAATTGTTGATTAACAGGATTATTGGTATTTGAAAACCGTGTGTTTTGGTGGGATTTTGCAATGGTTGCGTTAATTTTGCACACCTACTGTAATACCTACCTGCTTACCTACCTAACTAACTACCTTCGTATCTTGAGTTTTTGGAACCCGAGTCATGACTATCTTTTCTAGCCTTGACCAGGCCAATGTAATCCTTTGGGAACGCCCAAGTCGTTAATTGAATCAGTTTCCTTGTTGCTATCTTGTCCGGCTCGCTTCTCATGGTTCAGCCAACGTGTTTCAGGTGGGTGGGTTGCTCCAGAAGGCTCAATTTTGTTAGTCAGGCGGGGTCAAGTACGGCTGGGTGCCGGATTCATACCTACCCCGTACATAGCAGAGGGGCAATTGATAGCAAAGGAATACCCCGCCATCATGTTAATCGAAGCTTGGAGCCGTCGTGCCAGTTCGAAAAGTTTGATTCCCCGATTGGTCTATGTGGCTAGGTATGTCACAAGCACTGCGTAGTATGGTGATCGATGCTAATCTATATCAATCCAAGAACTTACAAGAAATTTGGCGCAACTAAGTCAAACACAATAGGATCCCATTCGATCTTGCAAGGATCGCCCGGTCTGCATGTATGTTGTCTCGTCCCAACCCCACCAAGCAGCCATTGCAGCCCGTTTGAACCTGAGCCACCTAGGAGGTAGAGAAGTAGGTACCGTACCTGGGTACCTACCTGCCGGCAGGCCTGCCTGCCTTGATTGCTTACTCAATGGGAATACATTACCTACCATACTTTGGGCAGGCACTTCAGGTACCTAGGCACCTTACCTAGGCTAGAGATCGTAGGGGGCCGACGCACGCAACATAGCTCCCCTCCCTAGCTGTAGTGTTCCTCGTCCTAGCGCCAGCAAAGCTCTTCCTAACATCTGCAACCACCCAATGAAGAATTAGAAAACGGTATATTACACACTAGCCACACCCTCACATTTACAATTAAACATGGTCGACCGTCCCAACAAGCCCTCGGCCCTGGCCAGCACGCCAGGCCTGCCGCCCCAGGCACAGGTCAGCATCACTCACGACAAGTCCCGCGTCGAGGCAGTATTGCCAACAGGCGAGAGCGTCGAGGTCCTCCTGTACGGTGCCACCGTCCTCAGCTGGAAGAAGAACGGCCAAGAGAAGCTGTGGTTGAGCGAAGGGGCGAAGCTGGATGGCTCAAAGGCCGTCAGAGGTGGCATTCCGCTAGTCTTCCCTGTACGTTCAATGTCACCATCTCCTCTTCTGTTTTAATCACAAGTTTCCATTGATCTTTATCCTCTCCCCCACAACCTTTACTTATACTTTAATACTTACAAATGCCATGACAGGTGTTCGGTACGGCTCCTGACCACGAGGCGACCTCGGCACTCCCGCAGCACGGGTTCGCGCGAACCTCGACTTGGGAGTTTCTCGGCAAGTCGACATCGGAGTCGGCGGGCGAAGGTGATGGTGCACCCAGGTCTATGGCTGACCTCTCGGTCAAGCTGGATTTCGGCTTATCGAGCGCCAACCTCGATGAGAAGACGCGGGCACTCTGGCCACACCCTTTTGGATTACTCTACAGCGTCACGCTGGACCGTGATGCACTCACCACGAGCCTGATTGTGACCAACGAAGGCGACAAGCCAATCGAGGTGCAGGTTTTACTTCACACCTATCTAAGAGTCAAGGTGAGTTGTTCAAACCAACAAAGGCACGCCGAACGATATGATCGTCTATCTAACTGGCCGCCATGTGCTTCCTCTCTCTCTCTCTCTCTCTAGGACATCAACAACGTCACAATCGAAGGTCTTGAAAACGCATCGTACATCGACAAGGTCGACAATGCATCCACCAAGACTCAGGACACTGCTCCGCTGGCTATTAACGGCGAGACGGACCGTATATACACACCCGTCGGTGGACCCCGTGCACCAGTCACAGTGCTCGAGGGTGGACAGAAGACATTTGAGGTTGTGCGTGATGGCAATCTCGACGACGTTGTGGTCTGGAACCCGTGGACCGAGAAGGCCAATTCAATAGGCGACTTCGAGCCTAAAGTTGGCTTCAACAACATGTTGTGTATTGAGCCGGGTGCTGTGCGGGCGTGGCAGACGCTCGAAGCGGGAGACGCGCTTGAAGGTGCGCAGACCATCAGGGCCTGGTAACTCGGCCATGTTACTGGACTCTCTCAGAACGCAACGAGCGAAGCTGCTAGGCTATGAGGCGTGGGGATGAGAGAGGCTTATGACGGTACGACAAGATTATGATTGATGATTAGGAATGTCACGCGCAATTTGACGCGTGTCAAGCTAGCTGGCCGATTTATCACCTAGCTCGAGTTACTCACTCCTGGTCCCATGAATTATCAAACGGCCGTGGGTGAAATCCGCTTGATTCCAATGGACAACTGATAAAGATGGTGCTACAAGGAGTAAGAAAGGGTAACTTCAAGGGAGAGGGAACCCCTTTCAAGGGAGTTAATTCCTTCACACATGGTACCATCTATTAATACCAAGAATGAAGAATCCAAATCTAAAGGTGACTATTCACAGAGTAAGCTGCCTTCATTTTGTACGTGGGTGTGCGATATCAGTCGCTATGTGTCGGGTTCAATGTTCAATGCGTTTAATGGCCATAGTGTGTTCGGTCCCCCCCCCCCCCCCCCCCCAAAATACTTTTGTCACGGCCATAAAACACACCCGAGCTTTGCAACATATCCTCTCAAGCAACAAACGAGTACCTGTTGAGCGTGCCTGGTCATGGAAAGCTCAACAAGTTGGTGGTGTCCTCCCCTTACGATAGTGATCGGCAACCAAGAATGCCAGCTCCAAGGCCTGTTTCTCGTTGAGTCTAGGGTCGCAGAAAGTTGTGTAGTTTGTCGGTAGATCTGAGGCCTCTAGTTCTGCCGCACCACCCAGGCACTCTGTGACGGCATCGCCCGTGAGCTCGAGATGAACGCCTCCAAGGTAGGAGCCCTCCTCTCTGTGGATCCTGAGGGTCTGAGACAATTCCTCGAAAATGTCTTTGAACTCCCTGGTCTTAAAATTCCCCACGGACCGCGTGTTGCCGTGCATCGGGTCGCACTGCCACACAGCTAGCCCACGGTACTCACTGTCCTCGACGGCGCGGATGTGCGCGGGCAGCAGCTCGGCAACGCGATCGGCACCGTACCTCGTGATGAGCGTTATCTTGCCCGCCTCGCGGTCGGGATTGAGTTTCCGTAGCAAAGAGAGCAAGTCGGAGGCGGGCGTGCTGGGCCCGACCTTGACGCCGATGGGATTCGCGATGCCGCGGAAAAACTCGACGTGGGCGCCGTCAATCTGACGAGTGCGGTCTCCAATCCAAAGGAAATGAGCCGAAGTGTCGTAGTACTTCTTGCCCGCTGTCACCTCGTCGCCCTTGGTTGCCGTGGAGGGGTTCTCGAGCAGGCGCGTGAGGGGCTCCTCATACTCGAGGAGTAGCCCTTCGTGACTGGTATATAGCTCTACCGTGCCCAGATTCGGGCTCTTGTCGGCGCCAATGGTTTGCATGAACCGCAGCGACTCTGTCAAGAAGTCAACGGCTTGTTCGTACTTTGCCTTGAGGGTGGCGTCGCGCACATGGCCGAGACCCCAGTCCAGCGGGCGGTGTAGGTCTGCGATCCCGGAAGAGATTGATGCCCTCACGTAATTGAGCGTAGCGGACGAGTGGTGGTATGCTTGAACCATCCTACCGGGGTCAAGCTCTCGCTGGTCAAGTGGGAAGCCGTTTAGAATATCTCCCCGGAAGGAGGGCACCTCGCGGCCGTCGACAATCTCAGTCGGACTGGACCGAGGCTTGGCGTACTGCCCAGCCATGCGGCCTATGCGGACAACCCGCTTGTTTCCGCCCCAAATCAGGACCAGACTCATCTGCAAGAGCAGCTTGATCTTGGACTCTATGGTGCTTTGTTCGCAATAGTCAAACAGCTCGGCGCAGTCGCCGCCCTGCAGAAGAAAGGCCTTACCATGGGCGACATCTGACAGTAGCTCCTTGAGCCGCTCAATCTCGCGCGGGTGCACAATGGGCGGAAGCCGCTTGAGCTGCGTCGTCGCCTTTTTCAGGGCCTCTTGGTCTGGATATTCAGGACATTGTTTGATGGGCTTTGACCTCCAAGAGTCTGGAGCCCAGCCCTGTGTTGTGTCCGTCATGGCAGGCGACGGGAAGATAACAAAGTCGCAACTGGCTTCTATTATCGATGAGTCAGTCAAGCGAGGGATCCCGATGGGGGGTTATTACGTTGTCGTTTTATACGCAAATGTACCTACAATAGGCTAGATACCTAGGCCTTGACTAGCAAGTACTTCTAGGTACAAATACTAAAAAGTAAAAAGTAAAGCAGGTGGTCGGTCTGATTCAGTAAAGATCAAATGATTCAAACTTTTCAAGTGAGATGCGGCGACTAATTTAGATATTTCGCTTTGGAATGCTCCGTGGCAATTTAACCGGAATGAAGAAAGAGTGTGTGGTCGCCGAAAAAAGAATGCGAGCATGTGCAGCACCGTTGCCCCTTTGCTGCCTTCGTCTTAGTCTTGTACGTGGTAGATTCGTTCCACGGACCTGGATTTGATTTATATTCTCAGGTCAACAACTCTTTCTAGTCTTCGGGAGACGCTATAACCATATGAAAGTAGGTAGACAATGAATTACAGCTGAAAACTTATATAGAACAGGTCCAACATACAATACTATTTCAGCTTGGAAGCCCCACCCCCCGCTATTCATCCTTGTCAATAAGCTTTAATTGTTCTCACCATGATCCCACTTTATGCCAAGATTGTTTGAGTTGTTGCGGGCGGTGAGGGGGACCAAGACTGTCAAAATATGCCGTGTACTATTCTGTTGGTGGGGTACAATTTCACAGCTCTCTCTACCGTAAGCCCAGCTGCTGCAGCTGCCTCCTAACCCAGTACTCCTTCCTACAAGCGGGTTCAATTCTCGCGTTCTATCGTCATCCACTAACCGGTACTGATCGCGTATTCATTCCCTTTCGATAGTATCGCAAAACCAACAACCTCCAAATCCAACGACATTTCCAACAGCAAAGCACACAAATACACATCTGTACATTCATAACCATGGCCGAACACAGAGAACCCCCTGCCATCGTCGAGGGCGCCACGACGGCTGATGTGGAGGACGAGGTCGAGCAGACGGCCAAGTCGGCCGAGGACCGCAAGGCTGCCGCCGCCATGGCCGCCCTCGACGCACGGGACGAAGACACGGCCAACAAGAACGTCGATCAAGAGGCCGTCAGCAAGGCTATGAGCCAGCTCAAGACCGATTCAAACGTCAAAAAGGATGTCAAAAAGGCCGTCAAGGTTGATGCTGCTGATGTGGCGCTGCTTGTGAGTGGGCTGAACATGAAAAAAAAAAAATGAAAAAAAGAAACAACAACAAAATATGCACAGAGAGTCCCAGATCACATTTCCTTGGGAGTATTTGTTGACCAATTTGTTGATATTTTACTTGTTTCGATTAACCGGCACAGGTCGATCAGCTTGAACTCGCAAAGCCCAAAGCTACGGAGCTGCTAAAACAGCATGACGGCAACGCGGTCACTGCCATGCGGGCATACATCGCGGTACAATAAATAGCAGCTCACGGCGTTAACGCCGTCATGATCTCTTGACAAATTCATGTCAAGTTTCGCGGGGGGGAGGGGGGTTGGACTCATACAGAGGTGCCCACTATCCTATGCAGTCTCGTCCATTGGAAACGTTAGTCAATTGCACGAGTGACTTGTGGCCACCCTCTGACCTAATGAGTACTCGCACTGCGAAGCCTTGGCCGATGGTAAATAGATCACAGAACCTGACGCTACGAAGACGTAGAGAACAACGACAAATGGCAATCACACCAGATTTCGGAGGGTCATGTTGTTAGTACGCTGTGAAATAGAGCAGCGTGGAACACTTTGATACTATTGTGACCAATGCTCCAAAGAGCGTTGTTACTGACAAACGTAGGATCATGGGGTTAGTACTTTCTAGTCAAGTCACGTCAAAGCGCAAGTCGGCTGGCACAGAAAGCAGCTGTGTTTGTGGATGGTCACGGGTAGAACAGCGTTATATACCACCAGTAATTCCCTGCCGACTACACCCTTAAACCGACCCAAATATCCCCAACTCCGGTAAATGAGGTGCTAAAAAGCCCAAGTCCTTGCCATACAAGAACTACAATGAGCGGCAAGCCACATATGGATGCAACAATAACACGAAAAAAGGTATGACGAAAAAAGCTCACGATAGCTAGGTAGTCCCTAGCTACCTGAGAGACAGTGAATGGGAGAGAAGCGAAAAGATAGAACAACAAATCCTGGACTCCATCCAAACCCCAAACAAGAGTTTCGGTCCCTTGCAACCCCCAAAATATTGAAGAAAAAGAACGAGAAAACTCCAACCCCCAAGATACTATCATGGCCAGGTTTTGGCCAGTGGGCTGCCGATTTTAGGTGCAAATTGTAAACTCTTCCTTCGCGCAGCCATCAAACGCTGCAGCACACCCTCGTCCTTCTCCCTAGCTAGAAGACCTTGGCCAAGCAACACGATCCCCCCCGCAGGTTTCGGCGGGCACGTCCGCATCATAAGTTCATCCCGGCTCAGTGATAATGTCTCATCGTCTACCGATGGCGTATCGGGGGTCACGTTGGCAGCATAACGCGCAATTGTCTCGGGTGCCGGGGTCTTGGGCACCGGCATGAGCATGCTATCCAACTCCCAGTCTGCATCGGCATCCGCAAAGTCACCGTCCTCGTCCCCGTAGATGCTGCTGGCGCGGCGGGATGCTGCCGACACCTCATCTTCCGGAGTACGCATCCACAGGCCACTGCTACGCCGGCCATTAGCAGGCGTTGAAGGGGCCGTCTTGCACTCCTGGGGCTTGCGCCTGTCACTGCCATCGTCAAGGGATGACGAAGCTGTATCGGCAAAGGCCCTCGGCTCCATGGTCTTGCGACGACCAACACTGCTGTGGGAGCCTTGGGCAGTATCGATGTAATACGGTGCCTCATCGAGCCATTCGTTCTCACGTTCGCAGCTGTAGGCGATGTCAGTAATTTACTTTTTTCCAGTATCAGAGACCTTGCAATTGATTGAAATACTCACTCAAGAACCCAAGATACACCGACACATTGTACCACTCCGTTTGTGTCCCTGACCTTTTCTAGTGTTCGCCTGCCACCGTCCTTGTATACGACGTGGGTGATTCCAATTTTGGATCCCGAAGGCGTATCCTCATCATCGGTCATTTCGCTGTCGCATAGACTCTCCGGATCCCAAGCCCAAGACTTGACACACCTTGCACCCATCTGCGTGAGGAGATCCACAAAAATGCTGCTTGCCTCGGCACCATCGCTGGTGCGCACGTCGACGAAAACAACTGCACCCCTGAGAAGTGCAGGATTGAGAGCTTGTCGCGGTGTGCGGGCGGGCGTGCCGGATGTGGACCACCCGACGGTTGATTTTACAGGCGTCTCGGGGTAAGAAGGCGATTCAGGGTGGGCGTTGTCTTGTGCATTCAGCTTGCTGTCCTTCTTGGTGGGCGAGTATGAGATTACGGTTGCGTTCCTTTGGAGACACTTGGAAGGGCGGTTGCTTGGGCTCATGGCGGAGGGCAGCTTCGCAAGGCTGTGTCTACGCTGCTTCCTCTGTGTCACCGACCCTACTGACTTTGGGGTGGAATCATCTGCTGGCTTGAGTGGGATTTTGGAGACGGTGTGGAAAGTACGGGTGGCAAAACGCTTCGGCGTCACAGGGGGAACGCTAGGAGAGTTGGTCAGGGCAGGATCGATAGGCGGAGCATCATTCTCGTCCCCGTATTCCTGGCTAGCCTCTGATGCATTGTCCTCGATCAAATCGCTGTGAAGCGTTTCCTCAAGTTGTGACGGCTCCACGAGTGACATGACATCTGCCTCAGCGGCAAGTTCAAAGTCTTCCCGAGTACAGCGGATAGGTTCGAGCTCAGGCTCCTCAATATACACCTCCTCCTCGGCCTCCTGGCAAGAGCCAGCGTTTTCCACGGCTATGTCGATATCCGAGGCAGATTTAGGGGCAACCGAGATGGCCTCATCAAAAAAACCGGGTTTCGCCGGCGAATCGTGTACGAAAGCTTCGGCCACGGTGATCGAGATCTTGTGTTCTACCGAACCGCTGCCCAAAGGCGACTGCTGGGGTTGCAGTCCAACTTTGAGCGGGCTGTTCGCCTTCCAACCGCTCAACTTTTCAGCAAGGGGCGTGAAGCCATATTGCCCTGCGATGAGGGTGTGCTGAGCGCCCTTAGCTGTAGACTGGAGTCCACCAATACTGTTTGTTTCGCTGTTGCCGCTCCTAGTATTAGATGCACGGCGTGGGGTCTTGATTGCGCTGTCCAGCATTGATGAAGTTGCAACATCATGAGAGTCCAGATCATCTTCCGAGTCTGACTCCGCGCCCACAAAGGGGTCCAAATCCTTCTGTCTTAGACCAAAAGCACTCGTCGCCACAGAATCTTCGGCCATACCAATCGGCTCTGTTCCATGTGCCTCCACAGTTGGCCCAACTGCATCCACATCCATGGGCTCCCCCACCCCGACGAATTCATCCGGCGTGGAGGAGAGGACATCGTCCTCATGGCTGTATGCTCGCGCAACACCAAGCATGGGATTCTTTTTCAGGTCAGGATCAGCATGTCGTGGCAGCACCGTGGACAGGCGGCCGGGGAAGTGCTGCCTAGTGGCCCTAGTAGGTGATGGTGGCAGCTCCCTTTCTTGATGCAGAGTTGCTGCAGAGTCAGTGTCTGCGTTCAGATCGCAATCTTCCTGAACATTCTCAACTTGGCAGGTCTGTTCAGTCCTGGGTTGAGGTGAGCGGATTCTTTTGATTGGTGACAGCGGACGCTTGGCTGGGGATGCGAGAAACGAGGACTTCATCAGCGAGCGATTGCAGTCACCTAGCGTGGAAGAAGTCAGATTGGATGGATTCGTTCCCTTGACTGGGGACTTTGGTCGCTTTGCGGGCGAGGTGAGAAGCGAGGCCTTCATCGGCGATTGGTTATCCTGGCTCCCAGAATCCTCTTTGGAGAGGTTGATAACCGGCATTCCAACACCTCGGCGCGCTGGTGACTTCATGGCGTCCTTGTGAGGCAAAGCCTGTGGGCGGCGAGCTGGGCTGTTGAGAATACCAGCAGACATGCTTGGCTCCGGGACTGGCAGTAGCTCGCTATCCGCCTCGATGGTACCGAGTGCCACATCCGCTTCCTTCTTCTCGAGTCTTGCGCTCGCCGCCGGTCTAACCGGATTCTTCATCAGAGGCCTGTGCGGAGTCACGTCATCTGCAAGCTCGTCATCAGACTCGGCTTCCCTGTCGAGATCCTTGGGGCGTGCTAATTGTGTAATCTTTTTGGGGCTCAGCGGCGTCGGCCCACTCTCCTGAGATGTCTTCTCTGGATCTTCCTCCAGCTCTTCCCCTGCCTTCTCCTTTTTGGCTTGAGCAGAGGTTTTGGCCATGTCTCGGGTTGGGCGGGCAGCAGCGGGGAGTGCTGCCTTTCGTACAGGCCTAGCACGAAGGCCTGTGGCCGGGGGTTCTGGTGCGGCAGTCTTGGTGGACGCCGTGGCTTTTGTGTTTCTGGTCTTGGTGGCTGCAGCAGGCAGAATATTTTCCTTCTCCGGTTCCTCAAACTGAACCGTCTTCTTGACAGGTGCCTTGGCTGTTGTGCTCACTGCGCGTGTGCGGGTGGCAGGCTTGATGGGTGCCTCTTCGGGCTCCTCATTAAGCTGTCCCTTTTTGGTTCTTGCTCCTCGCACTGGCTTCCTGGCAACCGATACAGACTCCTTATTGGCACTCGGCGTCGTGGAAGCTATTTTCTTAGGTGGCCGACCCCTCCTCGGGGCAGTTACAGGTGCGGGCGTCGGTGCTGATGCAGTTTCTGTTTTAGTCTTCTTGGAGGGTTCTGGCTCGGCCGTCTTTTGCGGTCGGCCACGGGTGGTTCTGGTAGCCCGTGCTGGAGCGGGATATACGGCCCCCAGCTCGTCGTCGTCGTTTTCCGCTTCTTCATTTTCCGTATCTTCAGATCTAAGCTTCCGCTTGGTTGCCGTGGTCCTGGTGGTGGCCACAGAGCTCGTTGCTGTCACTCGCGTCGTCTTTGCCCTTGACGCGGCGGTCACGGCCTTAGTGGGAGCAGAGTCGGTAGACCTGGCAGCGCGCGATCGGGTGACGCGTTTGGGCGGTGATTGTGGCTCCATGGTTCTTGATGGTCTTTTTTTTTGCTGTGTCCCGTTAGTATTGCGAAGATGAATGAATCGCCGCCTATTCCATGGGGCGAACGCTGACAAGTTGGGGCAAGAGGAGGTAGCAGTCGGCAAAAAACATCAATATGCTCAAAGTAAATGTACAATAATTACCTAGTCTATGGTCTAATTAGTCTAACCCTTTTCCAGGACAGACGCGTAACGACCAAATCAACGACTGGGGGAGTAGTGGTTGGTTGGTGGTGACGTTGGAGCACGTCTTGTTTGTTGACGGGTTGTGGGGCCATAGCTAGGCAACGGCCTAGCAACAACACCAACTACATTCCGCACCATTACCGTACAGTATCTCAAATTTTCTGCAGGTAGAGGACCGATGCACGTGACAACACAGTGAGAGTAAGTAAGGCTTTTCTAGTTGGGCAAGGTAGAGTAGGTACCCCCCCCCCCCCCATTTTGATACGGTACATAGGAACCCAGCCATACTTTCATGCTTGCAAAAGATCGACTACTAACAGCAACCAACAATGGGGTGAATACATAACAACGAGAACTAGATGTACAAGTAGATAATTCTAGACTAGACCTAGAACAAGACAAGTTATAACAACAACCCTAAACAGGCGTCGTTCTCTTGCTCTCAAGATACGGCCACAAAACAAAGTAACTCATTCTATTCGTTTATTAATGATACCATCCATCCAAAGATACGAACCAGTCATATTTGAAACATAAAAAAAGGGATTTTACTCCAAAAGGGTCCCCCAAAACAGTTCAAGCTCTAGCCATTGTCAAGGCGAGTGATCCATCCCGGGTTCGATGAGAAAATAAGGTCTTGAGAAAAGAACAAAGAAGAATCTACAAAAAAGGTATATAAAGCCCATGCTAAATGCCCGAGAACCCGAAACAACAAGTGGGATGAGAAGAATGTGGTATATAAATCCTCGAAATCGTTCACATGTTGTTGCTTTCTTTACATACCAACCATGTTGGCGGGTATCGAACCTATTACGGACAGTTGGGTTAGTGAACGTCCTACGCAATTGTTCGATATTGAGCACTTGTCTGTCATGACTTACCAGGCATACCGCCAAAGTTGTTGAGACCCTGGACACCCATGGCGGGGAACGAGCCAGCGGCGCAAGTAACGACACACTGGCAAGAGCCATCGGGCTGGAGCTTGCCTTGTCCAGTGGTGGGGTTGCCGGGCGACGCAGCAGCACCACCAGTAGGTGGCAGGGGGGCGAGGGAGCCGGAGGCGGCCGGGGCAGCAGGGTTGGCGGCAGGAGGCGCAGCGGCAGGAGGAGCAGCAGCGCCACCACCACCAGGGTTGCCGGTGATGGCACCACCACCACCAAGTCCCTTGGAGGCAATGGCCTTCGCGGCGAATTCCGAGTGAGTCTTCGCGGCGGTCGGGTTGATAGAGAAGACCATGCCCTTACCACAGTGGGCACCCTGGGCAGCGCGGCAGTAGAACCACAGCGGGGTCTCAACCATAACCTGCATGGCAACCAAGGGAGGAGGGTTGACGGTGTTGTTGGGGTTGGCCTGGAAACCAGAGTCCATGCCGCCAGCGAGAGGGTTGCAAGGAGTGTCGAAGGCGGACTGCGTGACAGTGTGGTTCTGGCTCAGGAACTTGAAGACGACCATGTCACCAACCTTGGCCTTGATCTCATTCGGCTCAAAGATAAGACCCTTGGGCCCACCCACGGTAACGTTGTGGGTGACGCCGCTTCCGGGAGGAACAACAACGCTGCCAGGAGGCGCGGCGGCGCCACCCTCTGCCGGCGGGGGAGTGGCACCGGGAGGAGCGACGCCGCCATCGACGACGGTCTTGGTAACTGTGACTGTCTCCTGGCGGTTAATCTGGGTGGTGGGGGCGCCACCACCCTGGTTGAGCCAGATGACAATGATATCAGTCTTGAGAGCAGTGCCTTTCTCCTTTGTCAAACCGACACCAGACATTCCCAGGCCGAGGAGGGTCTCGAGGGCGTTGGGATTGGAGCTGAGCTGAACCGAGTTCGCCATGATGCCATCGCTGCTGCGCTTGACCGGGTAGACATTGTGGGCGGCCTTCGCCAGAGCCAGGGGGGCAGCGCCCAATGCAAGTGCCGATGAGAACTTCATATTGTGTGTTGTGAGTGTTGGCTGTAGATTTATTAAGTTGAGAATAAGGATCAGTTCTGATTAAAGATCCCGAGTACCAGTCTCTTTGTTCTTTTTTTTGTTGTTTCTCAAAAACTTAAGCTTTAGGATGGCGAGTGCCTGCTCGTGAAGAATCAAAGTGAATGAAAGACGGCGAGAAGGAACAAACCGAATGAGCGTCCGGGCCACACGTGTACAACGATAAGGGGATGAGGGAGAAGAGGTCTAGGTAATTACGAAGAGATCAGGCTGGGGATGGCCAACTCTTAAAAACAGCATCGAATCCCCAAGACTTGACTTTACACCCCCAGCAAGCTCTGCTGGTACGGGTCTCCCAAGCCGGAGCCGGGATATGGTAGCCAAAGGGGAGGGGGCGTGGAAAATTACTGTTGGCGAAACAGCTTGCCTCCCCCAGTTCGAGACTAGGGTCGCCGCCCACCCGGGCTAGGTTAACCCCAGGCAGCCCGACCGGCGTCAAGGCAGCCCGAAATTTGAGTGCGATGGAGGGAACCCAATGGCCAGCGCGGTCTGAAAACGGACGAAAAGTGTAGAGAAAAAAAAAATGGGAAAAAGCCAAGATCAATCAATCGTTAGCCGGTACTGGGGACTGGGGCAGGAACCAAGGAGGTCAGCTAGGAGCCGTGGGTAAGGGAGGGGTTCGTTCCTGTAACAGCTGCGTCTCGGGTTGGGGCTTGTCGTTTAGAAATCAGCCCAAACAGGATTAGCCCCCGTTGCGTTCCCACAGTTTGGGCCAGAGATCCCCGCCACACGTGCGACACTGATCCATCGCGACAACGGGGCAAATGGCTTTCTTTCTTTTTGGCGAGATTGGTATTGTTTTTTTCCCCTAGGGCTTATGGTTAAACCATTTAACATTGCCCCAACTGGGGATGATGTTTATTGTCTGGGTTCGGCCGAACAACTGAGGAGTCAGGCTAAACTCTTGATTATACTCTCTAGAAATTGACATCTTAACGCATTGAGATACCAAACACTTGATTTTGTTTATCAACTATAAGTGCCTACCTAGCCAACTTGTGCGGCCCATGCCTAGAAGGAGTACAGTAGTAATTATTATAGTCTACGTAGTTGCTGCCACCAATGTAGTATGTGTGCGTCGTATATTGGGTTTGGCGACGAGTGGAGAGTTAAGCTTGTTCCAGCTGGCAGGGAACTGACATATCCCCTGCTCGTCAAGATCCTGACCCAAGAAAAGAAGAATAAAAGCGGGGGGGGCGGGAAGGGGGAAGAAAAGAAAATGATGGGGGGTGCACAAACGGGTTATGCAGTAACCGGATCCTCAAATCTCGCTCCTTTGCGCCCAGAGAGAGACTTGCGCTTCCGAGAAGCCGAGTGCAATCCTTTTCAGGCCAAGATCAGGATGAGAAGAAGAAAAAAATTCTTTTTTGCTCATTCTCTTCATCGGCTTGACTTGGCGGGACAAGACCTCCAACAAAAAAGTCCAGATGAAAAACCGTCCAAACATTTGCTTGTCTTATTTTGATTGCATTTGACCGTTATTTTTTACAAGGTACCTACCTGTTGTCAATTTCCTCTCCGGGGACAGGATGGCACGGGTGTTCCGCTAGTAGTTGAATCTTTCTCCGAGCTATCACTTGCGTAAGGTACCAAGGGTACGTGCTGTATGCATCGTAGTACGTATGTGTATCGCAACTCGTGTCATCCCTAACGGGCCTTTTTGGGTTTGGCAGGCTTGCATGCGACGTGCCTTAGTCTTGGGCATGTCATTCATTAGCTACCTGCTTTGAGATTATCGGGCAGGCACACAGCACAATCCATCATTTTGGATGGCACCATGGTGCTCCAGAACTTTGAGGACCAAGGCTTGCCCAGTCTGTGCTTGCGAATAATTATGTATGGCGTGTCCCAATAAAACAATTCCCCTTATTAGATGTGGGGATGGGTATTAGAACACAACCAAAGATAAACACAGAAGGGGAAAAGGGAGAGAAAATGGATCAACATGGAAGTCCATCCATCTTACATCCGGAAATCTTGTTTGTTTCCAGGCTGTAAAGCTTACACGGATAATGGCAACTAGCCAGGTCGTTGTTTCGTACTCCCCGCTTCTCACAATAGTGAGTAGATGCACACATGGGGAGTCGTGGCCAATCTTGCTACTGCTGCAAACCGCCTTGTCAGTTTCTTGTCAAGCTTCCAAGCCTCCCAAGAGAACTCGGCCATTCGGAAGATGAGTTCCCATTATCAACAATGATGTAACCCAAAAGCATGCCAACCGTCAAGCGGTTGAGTGGTAGCTCAATCGCTTCGCTTCTTTTTCGTCTGATCAATGTACCGGCTGCTAATGACGGGATTCCCTGGATCTATAATGTGCCACACTGGAGGGTGTTTGCCTTCAGACAAAGGAAGAGGAGGAAGCCGTGTCCCGTGACGCTGCAACATATGACGTTCCAGTAATACTCGCTTCCATGTCGATCACACACGAGACAAGCCTTCCATTGCTGACTGCACCTACCACGTACAGTGGCAGCCCACAATTCACGTCATTCACAGACTGGCCGCCCTATTTTCTATATTTTTATTTTATTCGTTGACTTTTTTTTCAAGTGGTACTTTGCTACCAATATAGACTGCCGAGACTGGGTACCCAGTCAAGGCAGTCTCAGATGTAAAAAATAAACTAGACTAGAACTAGAACTAGGTATGAGGTATGAAGAGTACGGTAAGCAGCTCGTAGCGGCTACTTTATAAAAGCAATGTCGGAACAGGGTTTTTAATTGATTGCTCCCCCCCCCCCCCCAATTCTTTATTTTCTATTTTCTTCCCCTTTCCGCCCCTCTTTTGTTTCCCGTATTGTTTTACCACCTACACGTCCTGACCTTCCTTTAAACGCGATCGTAAGGGCTCATACAGACAGCTCCTTGGCTCCGACGTTTCCTTCAATTTCTTATCTCCGGTCAGGATTCACCTTGCCGGGATCTCTCTGTTGCTGTCCTTCATACAGCCCTGTGTAATACCCGGCGTAGTACCATGACATCAGCAGGGATTTGAGGCCCTCATCTTTCACTACATGAAGTTGTAAAACGTGTTTTCGTGTTAGTAAACACGCGAGTATGCGGAGGTTTGGCTGAAAAATTACCGAGGAAAAAAAATAAGAAGTATAGAGGCTGCTTTCGACGCATGCTAGGAGAAAATAACAGCGTATTACAGGAAAAGCGCACATTTTATCGTCCAAATATCCTCAAAGGGATTCACTGCGACAGTTGATGGATACCCCACAGCAAGCCTCAAGGCCGGTCCACGTACGGAGCATATATGTATATAGATGGTATGAAAGGTGCGTCTTACCTGAGCCAAGGACAGAGATGGGCGAGCTAAGGGCGCCGCCATGTTGTTGATCATTCACACCGGAACCTTCAGGACATCCACTCGTAGGCTAAGGTAGAAAAATATTAGCTTGGGGGGACCACAGATGGATAATGTCAGATGCAGGCACCCCTTTTGCACAATCGTCTGTCTCCTCGAGGGCCTAGCTGGATATGGGGATTCAACAACGCCATCGGGCCCTCGGGAACAGATGATAAGATTTCGGTTCTGCAAAGCAAGAAAAAAAGAAAATGCCAAGCTTTGATGATTCTCCGGGATTGGCACTTGACATCCGGGGGTTTAAGCGATGCGTAGTAGGGATGCAGTCGAGGGCCGCGAGGCAGAGGAGGGGCCGGTGAAGTGAGCAAGTGCTCTTTACGCGTGGACGCGTGTTGAGGATGCAACAAAATCAAGGGGGTTCCCCTGTCTCTTGTTGCTGACGTACGTACCTTAGCCTGCTCTTGAATTGTTTCGCCATCACCCCTCGTTCCGTTGGGCGGCGACTGAGGCTCATTCGTTTCAGTCTTGGCGTTCCGTAGGGGGCTGTTCCATGGCGATCATTTACCGTGATCCATTTAATCAGCTTGCTGCTTCGACAACGGGAGGGTGTGTGTCATAGCACACATACCGACCAGGGGAGGTGGAGACGGCAAAAAATGGTGGAAAGTGGCCTGACTTTTGCGAATCTGGAACAATAGTGGCCTCGGCTGCCCTGTCGGCGTGAATGCTGTGGTATTTCTGTGATGGTGGTAAGAGCCTGCTTCAGCCTCTTTCTCAGATCTTTCCCGCGGGCCGTGGAATTTAACCACGCCGTGACATGGGCGCGAAGAAGAGAAGAAATCAAAAAGAGAAATACAAATGAAGAACAGAAAGCCACTCGGACCGCCCCCAGGACACCGATGAGAGCAAAAGAAGAAAAAAGGTAGGGAAGCATCGCAAGCCAACTTCTTTTTTCTTTTTTTTTTTCTCGGCGACGGGCAGGCAGGTCGTTCTGGATAGCGCACATGAGATGGAAGCCAGCAACAAAACTGCAGCAATTCTACTTACCTTGTACTCTTCAAGGGCTTCGTTCCACGAATTCACCAGTGCCGAGTCGTCCCAGATGTCTTCGTGGGTGACGACCTTTTCTTCTTCCGACATAGCTTCAGGTCCTTTTTAAACGCGTAATCCTGAATTCAGTTCCGAGCCGATTGCGGGTTGATTGATGCGATGATGTAAATTGCATTGATTTTTGATTTTGAGTCGGTGGCTCCTCTAGGGATTGGTTGCTAGAAAGCAGCCGAATTGCAACTGCTAACCCAAGCCGATAATTGGCGATAGGGTAGGTACCTGCCTAGGTAAGGTAGGTACGTAATTACAACTGTGGTAAATCCCCCACTCAACACACTGTCGTCAAGTCTACATACACACACACTGGATGTAATGCCCTTGGATTCTACCTACAGTGTACCTATCTTTCACATCAACCTGAGTTCTCGACGGATATTTACTTGCTGGTAAGAAAGATATTCCCACTTACCTACCTTATAAAATAATGCATGTTTTTTTTTTGCCTCCATCTGCTCTTAATTCCGTTGTACACATTATCGTCGTCCAATCTTCCATCTTTTGACATGGTCGCATCACACCAGTCTTCATTTGGAACTCACATCTTCCTAGCTACATTCCTCGATATCTACCCTTCCAAGCCTTCTTACTCCGTACCTCTATAAAAAAGTTGGCTAGCGATCAAGGCCTCTCCTACCTGAGAGCTTGGGTTCGTTGTGCGTTGGTTTCCCGATCCGTCCGTAGTTCTTCCGGGTTGTTCGGCAGCCGTGCCTATCACAACGTCCGCCGTATGTGGATTAAAAAAAAAAAAAAAAAAAAGCCCCCCTGTATTTGGCCTTTCTGACTTGTTTTGCGATGCATTCCTCCTGTGTCGGAGTTCTCCCGCATTTACCTCCTCGACAAGATGATCCTAAAGAAATCACAATGGATATTGGACCTGTCAATTTTTGTTCTCTCGTCTTTTTCTTTGCCTGTTTCTTAGCTAAGTACGTACCTATTTTTAAATAGGCACATTACTCTGCTTGAACCGCTGATCACATGAATGTCTGACTTCGGCAACAGCATATTACGGGCCAATCTAGCTAGCTACATTACATACATGTGGACAACCTTCACCCGCCGATGCTCTTCACTGTTGGACCGGCTCGGACCGGCTCGGAGGTCAAGGGCAGCCAGCCAGCGACTTGCAGCCCACCACGTAGTAGAAACACGGGCGGTCATCCTTTGATCGACATCGGCGGCGACTTGTGGCCCTCCCTGCCTTGCCTTCCTAAGCACATATCTTGTTATACTGCTAACGGCTTACCACAGTAGAACTGGAAATCACTTGGCTTCTCGCCCATCAAATCCGAATATCCAACCATAATTATTGATGGACAAGTCTATATCTTGGATTTGTGGAACCTGCGACTGTTCTAGACTTTGCCAATCTATGCCGCCCCTCAGCGTTTGGTGAGCTTTCCCCGCAACCCATCGCCACAGTCGGGTTCCACTCGCCCGACATTGGATCCCATCCAGACGACTTTCCAGTAATTACCGTACCGTACATACATGCCAACCAACTGAGAGGAGAAAATTAGAGCAGAGACAGCCAGGCTGCTTGGGGGTTTTTTCTTGCTTTGGTCTGGGTAGTCTTGGTACGTGCCGATGGGCACCATGCAGTTTTTGCTCCTTTTTTTTTTTTCGTTTTCTATTCTTTTTTTTGGCTTGCGCCCATAGAATGTTACTGTCAGTGGCGGGGTGCAAGTCACCTGAGGAGGTGACATCAAATCACTCCTGCTATTTGTATTTATTTCCGAAGCAGCCAACAAATCTTTCTCATCCAAAAATGCTGAATTCATCATATATACATGTTTTGAGCTTTTCTAAACAACCGCCTTGTTGATAATCGTGATTTGCAGCATCTGCAGAAAGCAGAAATACAATAAGACAAAAGTTATGGAGTGAGTTTCAGGCACTGACTTGATCATGCTTCCAACCTGATTCAAGAGGGACCGTATAAGTGAGTGCAAATAATAAACAAGCTAACCGTGTGGATCGGATCCTCCTTGTCTCTTCCAGGGCCCTCAAGAGCACAGTAAGTCTGGCACTGGATATTCGTTCGAACTGTCCCCCAAGTGATTAGGCAAAGAAAGAATAGAATGGTGAGCAGTCAGTTGCCTGTTGGGCTGAATTGACCAAATAAACCTCATCCTAGGAGCACTACATTGGTATCGATGTTGGGACTGGCTCTGCCCGAGCCTGTCTCATCGATGTCACCGGCGACATCAAGTCACTCGCAACCAAGGAAATCAAGCTCTGGCAGCCTGCAGCCGGCTACGAGGGCTCTCACTATGTAAGCCCGCTTGCTTCTCAAGCCTCGGTGACAATAATAACAATAAAAAAAATGATAAGATTGGTTCCACTAACATCAAAGCAGGAACAATCAACAACCGATATCTGGGATGCCATCTGCTTCTGCGTCAAGAAAGTGGTTACCGACACGGGGATTGACACATCCACCATTCACGGCCTAGGATTCGATGCCACATGCTCCCTCGCAGTATTCAGCCACGACACTGATGAGCCTATTCCTGTTACCGGGCCAGACTTTTCTAATGCCTCCGGGGAAGATCGCAACGTGATACTGTGGCTGGACCACCGACCCTTGGCTGAAGCCGAGAAGATCAATGCCACAGGCCACAATTTGCTGCGCTATGTCGGCGGCAAGATGAGCGTCGAGATGGAGATCCCAAAGATATTGTGGCTGAAGAACAACATGCCCAAAGACCTCTTTGATCGTTGCAAGTTTTACGACCTTGCAGACGCCCTGACGCATCTGGCCACTGGAGGAAACACGAGAAGCTTTTGCAGCACGGTGTGCAAGCAGGGATTTGTTCCAGTTGGCGTCGATGGCAGTGTCAAGGGGTGGCAGGAGGACTTTTATCATACAATCGGCCTCGGCGATCTGGTGGAGGATGACTTTAAGCGGATGGGAGGAGTCAACGGGGTGGTGAGCCCTTTTGTTTTGCTGTTCATGACCTCGATCATCTTTTTTTTTTTCTTTTTTTTTTTTATCTTTTCCCCCTGCCATGATGCTAACCAGCCAAATACGTCGATAGAGCGGAGAGTATCTCAGTGCCGGAGAACTAGTCGGTGGATTAAGCGACAAAGCCGCCACCGAGCTTGGTCTGCGTCCCGGGATTGCCGTGGGTAGCGGTGTCATTGATGCCTATGCAGGCTGGATTGGTACTGTGGGTGCCAAGGTCAATCTCACTCCCGACGAGCTTGACGAAACCGTGGCGCCCAACGACGTGGCCCAGGCCTTCACGCGACTGGCAGCCGTGGCCGGCACCTCGACATGCCACCTGGCCATGTCCAAAGAGGCAGTGTTTGTAGATGGAGTCTGGGGCCCCTATCGTGATGTGCTTATCCCGGGCTTTTGGATGGCCGAGGGCGGACAGTCGGCCACCGGCGAGCTTATGCGGCACATGATCGAGACGCACGCAGCCTTTGTCGAGACCCAGGCGGCTGCCGTTGCCCAGGGCAAGAACATATACGACTATTTGAACGAGCACCTGCGGCAGATGGCCAGCAAGGTCCAGGCCCCCTCAATATCGTGGCTGGCACGCCACTTCTTCTTCTACGGCGATCTGTGGGGCAACCGATCCCCAGTGGCCGACCCCAACATGCGCGGTGCCATCGTCGGCATGAGCAGCGACAAGACTGCCGACTCGTTGGCCCTGCTTTACTATTCCACCATGGAGTTTATTGCCCTGCAGACGAGGCAAATCGTCGAAACGATGAACAAGGCCGGCCACTCCATCAGCAGTATTTTCATGAGCGGTAGCCAGTGCCAGAACGAGATCCTGATGGACCTCATCGCCACGGCTTGCAGAATGCACGTGCTGATCCCGCGATACGTCAACGCCGCAGTCGTCCACGGCGCCGCTATGCTGGGCGCCAAAGCTGCGAGTGCGGATGCCGAAGGCAAGACCGAGGACCTGTGGAGCATCATGGACCGCATGAGCAAGCCTGGGCGTCTGGTAAACCCTGCACAGGATCAGGCCCTGAGCAAACTGCTTGATGCCAAATACGAGATCTTCTTGGAGCAATGCCGCTCGCAGCAGGAGTACAGGAGGCAGGTGGACAAGGCCATTGGGGCTTAAGGGGATTGAGCATTGTGCATAGGCTGGTTGGTGATGAGTTTGGGGGCAAGCGGCGATGCGTGTGTTTCTTCCAAACCCATGTTTTCAAGCTTCTTTAATACAACGTCCCATTTATTCTCTGCTCTTTTTATTTTTCTTTACAAGCTCTCTTCTTTTTCCTCACGAGGGACTGACTGGCCTCTCTCAAGTACCTGTGCTTAACTGGTTCGAGACTAGATCTAGTTATAGTTCTAGATAATTAGAATCACGCGCTAGACAATCTTGATAAATATGTCTATTTTATAACTACACACACGTCTCTTCTTTTATCTTACCAAATCCCTCAAATTCTTTGCAGACCCGAGTAGGTAGGACCTGTATCATATTCATGTCAACACGCCTCGGACCCACCAGAAAGACATAGTAATGGGTAATCCTCAATAGTCGTACGTAAGCCAGGGGATATCATGGTTCAGATGTAAATTGAAGTTCACATTTACACTATCATCATCGCCACCCCAACTTCATAGCCTCCAGAGTTCCGGCCAAGACTTAATCAGCGGCAGCCTTGGCCAAAGCTTCCAGGATTGCAGGGGGGAACCTGTATCTCAGCTGACTAGTATAAGTAGTCAAGTCGACCGTGATCTGCCTCAGCTCGTTATAAAGCATCCTTGCGGTAGCCTCGTTGCCTGTGAACTGCCCGCTCGCCAGCCTCTCTCGCTGCCTGGTACAGCATTCGGTCGTCCACATGACCAGATTCGGTACGTTGCTCGCCACCGCCTGTGACAAGCCAGCGAAGAGGGCTGCGTAACTGCGTATGGCGCTCGGGTCACCTTTGGCATCCAGTGGTAGAATGTCAATACTGCGGATTTTCTGTAGATTGTGGCGTGCAATAGGTTAGTTGACGCCGCATCGAGAGCAATAGCTTCAGAAATGTAAAAGGGGTATATGTAAAATTTTGAGACGGGTAAACTCACGTCCAAAGCGTCGGGCCATTGTTGGGCTTGTATGAGACCCTTGATTTCGCTCATCTGCAACAGGACCGCACAAGCTGCACGGTTCGGCTCGCGAATCTTGCGCCTGAACATGATGTCACGCTCATACATGGTGAGCATGGTCCTGGCGAGCTCCACCGGGTCATCAATAGCAGCAAGACTGAGGCTGGTTCCCGCCTGCTCCTGTGCTTCCACGCCCTCGACGCGCGGCTTAACCGGTGCCAACCTCAACGGCTCATTGTCGCCATCGAGTCCACCGTCCATCGAGATCGATTCGCTCAAAGTACGGCTGACCAGAACAATGACGGCATCATAATCACCTGCAAGGTGGTTGAGCAGGACTGCGTCGGTTGTGCGTCCGGAATCCTCGGCGGCTCGGGCAGCCTCGAGGGAAATGGTGCGCAGGAAGTCTGCTTCGTCGTCTAACGCAACCAGCTTGCCACGCTCCTCAATCATGCCTCTAATACGCTGGCCGTCGGGCCTGATGTCACCAATCAGCTTGCTGAATTCGCGTGTCTCAAGCACCAGAGCCCTGAGGCCTTCGTGGCACAGCGCTGCTTGTTGCCTATCCGCCTCATTGTTGGGATCGTCCATATTGAGACATATGAGAACGATATAGTCCACTGCTGCAGCCACATCTGCTGCCCTGAAGTCCTGCGTGTAGAGACCGACAAGCGGTGCAAAGTTGATCTGCATTACGCCCTTTGTGTTGAAGCTCTTGAGTTCGTTTGCAACCGACATGGCGTCGGCCGGGCGCAAAAGGCCGTAATACTCAAGCGCTATAGCGAAGTGAACAGCATCGGTGCGTGAGAAGGAATAGAGATATGCCACCGCGGCCTCGTACATGCCTGCCAGTATCTGCAGGAAGAAGAACATGCTGAAGGAGCCGTTGACATCATCTCCAGCAGCACCCGACTTGGCTGCGAAATGCTTATTGCCAATTTCTTGAATGTTGGCTTGCAGATCTGCCAGACCATAGGTCTCATTTGCAAGTTCTGTGGTGCGGTCACCCTCGCGTGCAAGGTTGAACTGAAGCCAAATCCAATCATCGATGCCGAACCTAAGGCCTTCGAGAGAACGATTGCTCAGTTCACAGCGACCCACGATCTTGTAGCAAGCCATGCGATACGGATCGATGCTTCCCTCTGGGGCATTGCGGACACGCTGGGTATATTCGTTGTTGCACCGCTCCTGCATAGGCCGCTTCAATCTTCGGTCTTCGCTGGTGGCATAGCTGTTGATGTATGACGAGAACGTGCGGTCAATGCTGCGGAAGTGATTTTGGTTCTCGTTGACGTACATAGCCGCTTCGTTGACGTGACCTGTCCTCAACAAATAGAAAACAATGGCCCAGACATACTCTCCCTGAACTTGCTGGAGGTCTGCGTTTTCAGTCACCAAGTTCTTCTTTGCAGCCAAAACTCTGATGTAGGCACGTATTTTGCTGATGACATCGGGACGGCCTCCCAGGTTGGCCTCCTGTGGGCTTTTAGCAATGGTGGCCTCGGCTTCCTGGAACGCCTGCTTTTCCAGGTACCGATTCGCCCCGTTGATGATGCGCTTCCGCAGCTCAGAGGCCTCTGGTGATCGGGATTGCGCATGGATGTAGCTTTGTGCAAATTGACGCTGGCGCGTGGTTGAACCAGGCACATTAGGATCCGCATCTGGGTCCTCGCCGATAACCTCTATCATGGCATTGTACGCCTCGTAGATCTTGGGTGCATGCACATCCCCGGACCGCTTTGTAACGTCGGCGAATTCATGCATGATTGGGTATGATAGGTTCATGAGGCGGCTGTCGTTTAAAGAATGAATCTTCTCAATAAACTGTCGTTGTTTGTCGTCCAGGAATCGCTCGTTGATCGAGGGGATGCCGGTACCTAGCCCGTTGTGGCCCACCATCTCAACGTCAACGAACTGAGCCCCATGGGATCCGATTCTGCTAGGGCTTCCGATGACAGACCGCAGCATGCCGGATTTGCCAAATGTACTATTCCTCTGGGTGGCTCGGCCCGGAGCTTCAGCACCGCCGGTAGCGTTCCTAGACCTCTTTGAGCGGCCAAAACCGCCCACGTCATCTCTACCGGTCGATACGCTAGACCTCTTGGGCCCAGCTGCATCTTCCCTTGGCTTGATCCCGAAGTGATCGTATATGCGCCTCCTTTGAGCCTCCCACTCCATGTTGACATTTTCTTCGAGAAAGCTGTCAAAATCCCTGACCGAGCGCTCTAGGCCGTCGGCAATCATGCTTAAGGTGGTCTTTGCTTGCAAGTTGGAGAGATAGGTTTCAACGTCGAGCTCACCCGGGCTGGGGGCCAGTGGTCTAGTCTCTGGGACTCGGCCGCCCGCACGTGCAGCAAAATCACCCAGGTCTTTGACGGCAGCTCCAGGGTCGACACCGGACGCGGCCAAGAGGTAGTGTGCTCTGCCATCGAGAGGCGGGCGGTCTGCAGCGCGACCCTGGGGACCAAGTTTTCGCAACCGCTGTTGAAGGTCGCTCAGGCCCAGTTGAATGCTAGGCAAATACTCGACCCCGTCGCCGCCATCACCATTTTTCTTGGCTTTCGCTAGGAGCGAGTCGAACAGAGCACCACCAGCCTGGGAGCCGTTGACTGACTGCGCCCCAGCGGGTCTGGCGATTGAGCTGTCAAACATGGACGCGCCAGCGGCATTGGTTGCGGTGTTGTTGAAAAGTGAGCTTGTCGGTTTCGTCTGCGGTATTGCGGTCGCGAATGGCGAGCTGGAAGGTTTGCCATCGAGGCCTATGAGCTGGGAGTTCTGAGATGCGGCCGGCTGGGCTGCTCCCGAATTAGTTGTGCCGAACAGAGAACCGCCGCCAGGAGCTGGCCTCTTTTGATCGGGTTGAGCACCGAAGAGCCCGGAAGATGCTGGCTGCTGCTGCTGCGTTGATCCGAAGAGGGAAGATGGAGCGGGCGCAGATGCACCAGCTGCCGGTGCTCCAAACAGGGATGGTGCAGCCGGAGCAGAAGTGCTTGCTGCTGGCGCTCCAAACAAGCTCATTCTGAACAATTAAAATCAGCGCGTTCTTGGCTCCTGTGGCTCACCGAGGTACAGCTGCTAGGAATATACCAGCAGTTCACGTTGTGTGCCTGGTGGCGAAGTAATTGGCACTAGGTGGTTGGTTATGGAAAACGCGTTTGCAATTCCAATCGCGAGTTCAGCTTTGGTGCTAAGCTAAAAAGTTGTTTGTTGGCTGGGTGCGGGTGGGTCCAGACCTCCAACATGAAAACGCGCAGTTAATTAATTGCCTTGTGTGTGCAGAGGCGGTGACATAAGCAACAGCATGGGTACTTGTAATCATGTTAAATTGAGGTACCTACCTAGGTTGACTTCAGAATCTACCTTGAACAACAAGCATCTCGCGATTAATGATTTTCTATACGACGATGGTTTCGACTTACTGTGAGCTGAGCTGACCTTGTCTCCACAGAGCTTATCTTTGTAAGCAATGCTGTTATCGGATCATAATCTCAAGCACAAAGTAGGGATGATACATACGACCATACCCACTGGAATATACGGGATCCCGTCCGCTCTCCCCTAGTCAAACCAGTGAGGGCCGAACTAGTACTCAGGTGGGTGACCACTGGGGAATCCTCGGTGTTGTATGTTTTGGTATTTTTGCCCCAACCTATCACTACTACTACTACTACCCCATGGCGATTTTATATGCGGAGGGCCCCAAGGGTCCGCCTCTACTCGCCATGTTCCTTCCTAGGAGGTATTGCACAACGATCAAACAGAGACCCATTTAAATCACTATTGAGTATCCATCCCTCCCTTCAACTCTTCTCATAGCCCGTTTCGTTTCAGGAAGTCAAACATAATGCTGAACGCCTTAGGCGCAACGAGGTGCAGATTGATGTTATGACTGTGATGCGTTGTATTTCATTAGTATAGCACGATTGAAAGAAAAAGAATTTTGAGTCTCTGAACGCATCACAGAGCTACACGCGAGGGCTAAAATCGCCCTGCAAACTTTGACCATTGGCATCAGAAGAGAATGAAACAAGAAACAAGAAAAAAACTCACCCGGCAGATAGATCTTCGACCACCTCCACAGCGGGCGACCCAGTCAAATTTCCCTTCCAGGCCTCGAGCTCTCCGACACAGTCTCCGCCGCAGGCCGAGAGGTCGTATCGGCCCTGCAGCAGCAGCACAGGCGTTTCGATATCGCCAAATTCGATGGCGGTCGAGGTTAGCGAGGGAATCTCCCCGATCCCGAAAGGCTCGCTTGCCCGCGCGTGCGTCCACTCGGCCGCGCGGTGCTCAAAGTCACCCGGCAGTCCAAAGTAGATGTACGTGTCGGCATACTTGTCCACCGTCGTCAACCACCCGGCGTCCAGGGTGCCCCACCGCTCCTCGTCGCGGAACTTGGCGATGCGCAGTCCTGAGCCTGCGACGAATGGCCCAAAGTACTTGAAGCTACCCCCGAAGCCCATCAGAACCACGCCGTCGATCTGGTCAGAGAGCGCGGCAGTCGCCGCGGAGAGGTACGCGCCGTAGCTGTGGCCGACCAATGCGATCTTGTTTTCGGGTCTCTGACTGCGCTCACGCTCGATCAACGCGTTCAGCACTGCTGTGTGGACCTGGAATTGGGCGTCCATCAGCGAGTCGATCCTATCGAGGGTGGTCTTTGTTAGCACGATCAAACCCCGTGCATGTCAAGTTTCAGTTCGCGGTGCATTTGGCCAGCAGTTATATCTGCGGTTCACTTACTTTGAGGACGAGCCTACACCGATACGGTCGTAGCTTAGGACCGAGTAGCCAGCATTGACGGCGGCACTGACAAAGTCGTATTTCTCCGCCTCTGGGAAATCAGGTTGCCAGTACCTATATCAAGAATGAGGCGTGTGCCTATCAGTGGCGTTCATCTTTCGTCTTCCTTGTCTCCAGGTCAACAATCAGAGATGACTTACGATTTGGATTCCAAAATTCCGTGTGTGAGTATAAGCGTTGTCGAGCCGTTTCCGCAGAATGTAGCTCCCACGTCGTATATGCTCTTCACGGGGGCCGTGGTGCCGGTGATGGCGGACGGACTATTCCGCTGCGTGAGGTTGAAGCTGAGGGCCACGGCGTCCCAGTCATCCTGAATCCTGGTGCTGATGAGAAAACGCGGCACCTCGACAGTGACAGGAATTCGGATATCTCTGCACTTAGTAGCCGACCCATTACCGCCTACTGGAAGTGCAGCGGCGAGGATCGCGTAACCGAAAACGACGCTTAGAGATTGTCGGAGTGCCATGTTTTTAGACAAGTGGGATGAACGACGTAGGCACTACACATAGACTGGAACAAGACGATTATCCATATTGAACTCGAAGCGAACATCCTCTTTATCAAGCCACGTCCAGTTATCTCAAAATGCTCCCTGTAAGGATCCAATAAAAGGTCTGGCCCATACAGGAAAGGTACGTTCTCTTGCCGTCAGGGTACCTTTGTAAGCAACATGCATAAGCTCCGGGTACCAATATGCTATAACGGGTACACATATTATGTTACTGATGGTGAAGCCGCTTTAAGCGCACCTAGGGACTTTCTCATACCTCTGTGGGTGCTACCGTATGCCTGGCATCATCAACAAAACCGTGGTTTACCTGATCGTACTCGAAGGGCCTCTCAAAGATCGCTTCATCTACAGTCAACGACTGACATGCCTATGCATAGAATTGCAAGTTAGTTCCCCACCATCAACGAACAAGATCCCGTGAAATTCTCAGAGACTACATGGGTATTGCACTATACCTTGTAGTCCCGACCCTCCGTGGTTCTGCCTGTGAAAAGAGGAGTTTCAACCCCTGAAGTTGCTTACAAAGGCCTGCATATTACCTGCCCACTATTGGGACCTTAGATACGCGAGCGCCAATAAGATCATGTATAGTAGTCCTTGCGTGTCAAATAACGCAGCAACACCCGAGATTGGCATCCTTCCCTAGGTAAGGTAAGCTATGGGCAAATTTGGACACGAGCCTGGCACCGATTCAGGTCGCACAACACATCTCTCATCGACAGCGCGCCATATGGAGCTATTCCTCTTGACGAGAGGTACGACACGTTTGGAACCCGTGCCATCCAGCATTTATATCTTTCCTGCTATTACCGCTGCGGCTAGCTTCGGGACAAGTGCGGTGATAGGACTGATGAGAAGCTGAACAAAGCCATGATGGCTCCTTGCGCCAACCTAGGCGTTTGTTGATAGACAACCCTGAACCAAATTGACACATAGCACAAGTATTACGCCGGGTCGATCGTAATCAAGCAGGGTATCGTTAGCACATCAGAATATCTCGTTTTGACGGACGATATAATCCCGTCAATTGATTTAAGCGGTGGCTGATCGAGGAACCTACAAGTCTCCAAAAGCATTCTCTGCAGCCATCCATATAAACGCACTGTATCACACCATGCCACATCGCAGGGGAGATGAACTCCGCCGAATCGTTCTCCAATTGATTCTCGTGCGTGACTTCTGAAGACCGCCTATGCGACAAGTCGGTCTGTCCGGGACCGCGGTCTTTGTCGTCATCGAGGAGTCCGTGTTGGCAATGTCCTTGGTGAAGACCGGAGATGCTCTCCAGTCTATCTATATTGTTTCAGAGCATATAGGAAGGACTAAATGTGGCAAGCGAGCGTCGCAGTCGCAAGTTCAAGCCTCGTGACAGGCGAGCGGCGCTGGTATAAAAAAAGGAAACTCGCAATACTTGGTCTCATTTGACATGCGAGTCTGGATTAACATATATAGAGCATGCATATCAGCATGCCGTACGTAGATCCACCACGTAAACAATGCGTATGGGTTGCAAATGCTACTTCTGGCCGTCTGTGTTTCAGATGCACGTGTCAAAGGCAGAGGCGACTTCTACGTGGCTAGGATGTCTCGTGGTAAAATTGAGATTAACACCCCGCAACCCCAGCATCATGGCTTGTACGATTCAGTACCTGCGAAGTACCTTAGCAAATACCACGCAACCCCTGAAGAACACAGTGGCTTCCTATGTGCCCCCATGACCTGGTCAAAGGGACTGTCCAAGTACAGCTCATTGAGGATAATTCTGCACACTGATTTCCAAGCGAAAATGGGCATCGATCAGCAGAAGTGAGCAGGGGTAATGGCAATTATACCAGTCCAATCCCTCCTAGCTATAGCTTATGTTGACTTGACTTGACTTAACCATAAATCTCGATGGTGCTTGTGGTAGGTTGCCAAATGAAATCAATGGTCAAACATCGAGACTTACCGGTTCAGCAGTCAAGGACAGAATCCACTTTGATCAGATGACAGGCAGCAGTCTGACCAGTCGGTCTGCCACTTACACAGCAATTTCCGATGAGTGAGTAAAGGGTAGGCATTTGAGACCTTCCATCTTAACTACAACACTGCAAATAGTATGTTATGTAATTATGTTTAAACCCCCGACAAGGGCGAGCACATTGTGTTATCTCATTTCTCCCCTAGAAATTTTTCGGTGATTTGCTCGCCAATCTATTAAAAAAAAAAAAAAAAGCAGCCTATTGTGTAGCGAGCTTGCATCAGGGATTACCCAGAGCGGTTTGTTTCGTCGGTCTCAAGATTCGACGCTTCAACTCTCCCCACCATACATCGAAACAGGAGAGAAGGGGGCTACCAGTCAACACCACATAGAAACGAATTAGTATACCAAAAATAGGTAGTAACAATGCTGAACGCTACTGCACATAGGGCCATAGGTTTAAGCTCAAATAATGCGTACGTATCTTGGCGGCCATGCGTACTTGATATAAATGGATGCTGTCCAGATTCACTGCGCCACTGTTCTCGTTTTCCATCATCCTCAGCATCTTCACTTCTCTTCATCTCTCAGACGGCCGGTCCATCAGTCTCTTTGAAAACAAACTTAATTTTGTTTATTTTTCTTTTCTTTTTTCCTCTTATCAACAAGGAAAACAAAACCCACCCACCACAATGCAGTTCAAGAACATCTTCGTCCTCGCTCTTGCCGGCCTCGCTGTCGCTGCGCCGCAGAACAAACCCAAAAACAACAGCAAGCAAGCCATCGAGGTTGCCAAGCAGCAGAAAGCCGGCCTGGCCTGCGAGAAACCCGCAGCGGATGGTTCCATCTTTTGCGGCGATGGAAGTGGTGCAGGATGGTGAGTTTTTACAGTCACATTCTTCCATAAAATGTCGTCCGCGTGATCAAATAACTGACCTGGCAACGATATGACAGCGATGTCACCCTCAAGGGCAATGTTAACTGCGGCTAGGAGATATCAGTGATGGGGGAGCAAAAAAGAGGCGGACGCTGCTGGAAACCACGAAGCTAGATAGACATGTTTTTGGCCCATTCGTCGTCAGTAATGTAAGCCGCCTTTTGATGAGACTGACTCTCTTATCATGAATGTTGAGTTTTGATGAGTAATGGATATCCAATATACACCGAGCAGCCATACTATGCTAGAATAGGGTGCCCGAGAAAGAAGTTATATACCAGAACTATAACTTAGTTATAGTTCTAATCCTATATCCAGTTTTAGACCCGATAGTAGCGCTATATATGCTCCCCAACCAGGCTGTTACGAGGAAAAGGTTGGTATATACCTAGGTTTATGTATAAACGCAGCAGTTCTCACATCCAAAAGGAGATCTAACAAGGGTATTTCGATTCTCCGCTATAGAATCGAGGACATAGATTCGGGGGCCTGAAATCCTTCCGAGAAAAGAAACCGGTTTCGTCTGAATCGATGGCCTATGACAATAAAGCGGGATTAGCCGATTGGGCGTGCAAGCAACGATTTGGCGAGCTCGAAGAAAAATCGCGAACCGCGAGCCGCGTGTCGAGGAGTGGTCGTGCTATTTTTCCGTGGTAAATACGATGAAACGAGACAAACAGATGAGCAGTTGGGATGGCCCTCCACGTATTGTTAATCGCACACAGAAGCACTAGCTACGAGATTGATCAGTAATCATATCAGGGATGAAGAGAACATTGGCAAACTCCAAGTGTTTCCCGGGATGTCCAGAACAGAGCTCGGTGACGCCTGTCTGTGTTGGTCAACCAGTCTGTAGGGAATCAGTGTCGTCAAAATTCCGATCTCTGGGCTCGATGTCACTCAGACCTGATCGAGGCAAGTTAGATAATATGTTGACCTGGATTGCCGTCCTCAAAGAAAGTGATACCACCCCAAGGTTTCGGAGGTCTTGAGGAGAGGTCATGATGGGCACGTGGCAATTCAAGGTCATTACAAAAAAAAAAAAAAAAACTTTGGTTTGCTTCTTTGCGGAACAAATCACAAACTTTATTTAGCTACTAGAACTAGAACTAGACTAAAACTAGTTCTAGTTCTAAAGCACGCGACCTTGACAGTTTCTAGAATAGTCTTCGGCAAGCGGTTAATTTAAGCTGGAAGTGTGCTGATACAATCCGTGTAGGTTGGGTAAGGAAGACAAAAGGGAGCCAACAAGAGGACGGAAATATAACTTACCACTATATATAGCGGATGAAGTCAATTGGAAGGGATTTGAACTCTGGAGGGCCCAAACATAGGAGGGAACGATTGAAGAAAAGATAAAAGCCAATCTGGTTCAATGCGTTCGGGAATCTAGATCGCTTCGGTCAATGTGGACTCGTCCCTGGGCTCTCATGCAGCCGCTTGGTTAGAGAACCGGATCCATGTTTATGAGGGCGGAAGTCGTCCTACTGTGTGATGAAAGAGTACAAAATTCTTTCGGAAGAGATACTAACTTCGGGAGTTTACCGTCGCCAAACAGTCCGTCAGATGGCGTTCGCAGTAGTGACGTTGATATTTTGGGTATCGCAAGCACTACGACGTAGGTAGCTAAGGCAAGGTAAGCTAGGTAGATAGGTACCTACCTAGGTAGGTACTATTGGATAGGCATGCAGGCTTGGCAGGTCAAGGTGAACAGTGGAGATCTTGGTTCATGATGTATCACTGAGTCGTGTGCCGCCGCTAGGCTTACAGACTAGTCTAAACCTGACAGGGATGACAGTGCCTAGTGCCGGAGGAACCTTCCTACTGTAGGTACCTAGGTAGGTGGCATCCAAGGCACCCACCTCCTTTGAGAAGTGTTTTATTAGTTCTCGAAGCTACCTTACCTTGCCTTACCTTACTTTGTGCCAAATCGCACTTACTGTCCTCCCCACTTAACTTGGGCAACCGATCCCACCGTAGTTTACACCATGGTAAAAGGGGAAAGTGCGTCCAAATTCCAGGAGGAAGTAGCGCATAAAAAAAAAGATCAGAGGGAAGGAAGGAGGGACCAAAAAAAAAAGTTCCACCTCAATCGATGTCATGACTCAGGCCAAAGGTGAACCTTTACACCTTGTTGAATCATTGAGACAAAACAAGCTCTTTTCTGCAGCATCAAAGAAAACATCGATCGACCAGATGGGAGGGAGGCAGCCCTGTTCTAGATCGGATGTTGCTTTTCATTACCGGCCGTGCTGTCACCGGATTCCTTTCTTCTCCATCTCGATTTTTCCCCCGCAAAGCTGGGGCCGTGTGTGACGGGCATCGCTATCCCCTCCCGGGTGGTCGGGAACACAGTGATTTTTGACGAGCATGGTCGGCGGCACGCGCTCTCAAGCAACAGCAGCAGCGGCCGCCGTCCATCACCAACCGACGTTTGAACCTAGTGCTATTGGAGTTGGCGGTGGGGGCTTGGCGGGGCTGGCAGACCATGCAGCGGCCGCACCGCCGGTAACGTCGACTTCACGACGCAGCTCTGGGTCTTTGAAGCGGGAGCATCCTGACGATGGGGATATGGAAGGAAGCGGGATCTCACACTCCGGACAACGGGGCGGGGCCGGCGGCGCGGCCGATGGCAACAACACTCCTCTTCCGGACGGCAGAAAACGGCGTGCTGGGGCAGGTTCCGGCTCGCGTGGGGTTGCCAATTTGACACCTGAGCAGCTTGCCAAGAAACGGGCAAACGGTACGTTGGAAGATTTCGACGACATGTGCTCATGAATTTTGCTGCTATTTCCCCCCTCTTTCTCATTTCACATCAGCAGCATACACGCGGTAGTCCGGCCTAGCATCCAGTCCCTGTCTTCGAGTTTCTTTTGCTTCTCTCAGAGCAACATAGCTCGCAATAGAAGCGTTGGATACCCTTGGCCTTGGTATATTTGAAATGCTAACCCAAAATGTAGACAGGGAGGCGCAGCGAGCTATTCGGGAGCGGACACGTAACGAGATTGAGAGTCTCAAGAGACGCATCGAAGAATTAACCAACCAGAAGCCCTATCAGGAGCTCCAGGCTGTCATCAAGGCCAAGGAGGCCGTTGAGGCCGAGAACGCGGAAATCAAGCAACGACTTGCGACCGTCATTGGCATGCTCCAGCCTTTGCTAGGCCCCAGTGTGGTCGCCGGTGCACACAGCGGTCTCTCTGCGGTTACTGAGAACCACACCGTCACCCCGCCTGTCTACCAGCATGCCCCTTCATCAGGCTACATGCCCTCACAAGCAATATTGTCTGCCGAATCGCCATCCAACCATGTTTCGACATCGAACGGTACTGCGTCGCCTGCCGGGTCGATTGATATCCCTGGCAGCTATTCCCAGCTCAAGCACAGCCAGAATCAGCACCAACAGTGGCAGCAAAATGTGGTGTCTGATCTTGTTACTGGAAATTCGTCTCGCTCCTTTCCCGTTCATACTCCTAATGGAATTCAGGTCTCATCAAGATTCCACCAACACCAAGTTTCCAACCATTTTGCTCAACAAACGCAACACCGTCAGTCTAACCAGCAAGGACTACTCCAACAAGTCCCTCATCAGCAGCCGCCGCAACAAGGCACCCAACTGCCCCAGCTTGAGGACCACCAGTATCGGCAACAGCCCCAGTCACAACAGCTGCAAGCAGCCGTTATCGACACAAATATCGAAGCCAGTTTGGACCCTAATCTCGACCCAAATCTACAACCCCGACTAGATCCTCGCCTATACACAGCATCCCCTACCGATTCCAACGACGTGAACATGACCTCTGGCTTTGGTGGACAAAGCAACGCAGAAGATAACAGCGACAGACTTGGAGAAATTATTCCAGATTTCTCGACACCGGTCAAGAATTGCCCGCGAACTTGCCCACTTGACGGCATGCTCCAAAATACCTTGCAAGAGCGTCGACAACGCGCAGCAGAAGGTATTGCACCGTCAGAGATCATCGGGCCTCGCTATCCATCGGTAAATTCACTACTAAACCCGTCCGCCACGCCCCAGGACGAGCGTACTTTGCATCCGATATCACAAGTCTTCACCGACATTGTACATGCTTTCCCTCACATGACGGGCGAGCCCGAGCGCATCGCAATTCATTTCATTATGACACTGTATCTTCGGTGGCAGGTCAACCCTACGCGTGAGAATTACGAGTTGATGCCTCCTTGGCTACGCCCGCTGCCTTCTCAAGTAACTCTTCCCCACCCAGTGTGGATCGACTATTGTCCGTTCCCACGCATGCGGGATAGGATAGTCAGGGACTTTGCAAAAGCAGACGCTGCCGGACTCAAAAGCTACTGGGTGAACGATGACGCCAAGGGCAGCCTCATAATTGGCGACAGCAGCAGCGGCGCAGTCAAACATCACAATGCGCCATATCCTGGAATGGATCCCCCAACACCGTTTAACCTCTTTGCTGGAGTCTATACGGATACCATATCACTGAACTGGCCTCACAATAATCGAAGCTCTCTACTGGAGAGCACAGACAGCTCTAGCGACCCCGTTATCACACCGGCCTTCGAAACCCATTTGAGAAATCTCGACAACTGGACGTTAGGGCCTGAGTTTTTTCATGTTATGCCTCACCTCAATGGACTGGCCAACCTCAAGACTGCGGACGGTCAGATAATATTGGCGAGGAAAGCCTGACTGTGTGCTCATTGGCTGGTACCTACCTTATATGTATAATCTTTTTTCGCTGAGTAGAAGGTTCGCCTTATTTTGATGAAAAGAGCCACAACAAGAAATTATTACTATTACGATGACATTTTGCTTAGCTAAAATGTGAAGATGACATACAAACTCAAGACTCCCTGATGTTAACCTCGTTGGTTATGGTGGCTTCGATCCAATGACGAGTGGTTTGTGTACCGTCGTACAGTAGCCGCAAGACGGTTGCATGCGCACCCTTCCGGGGTATTGCTTGACAACCCCAGTTAAGCGGACTAGCTTGACTGGATGATTTACTACGGACTTACGGAGTACGTAGACTCGACAAGAATTCCGAAGGAAATATATATATATATATATATATATATATATATATATATATATATACGGAAGAAACATAGGAAAATATCAAGGAAGAAACAAGAAAAGCATGAAGTACAAAACATGAATAAAACAAAGGATGTCTACTGGAGTATTTGATATGTACCTGACCCAGGTAGATAGGTAGGTAGGTAGCTTGGTGGTACCTAGATACCTAAAATAGTCGAACAAACAAATCCAACCCCCAGCTGACCACTCATGTCTGATTATTACATTTCGTTGTAACTGGATCGACGGCGCTGTGGCTACGCTATGCATCTAGCGGCCCGGCTGCCTACATCTCATGTTCTTGACCGCCTCCCAGTCGCTATAACGGCATAATCCCAGTTCATTAAAAGACTGGGGCACACCCGCTTTTCTCTACTCCTCTTGCAGCGCCAGCTGGCGGCGGAGGCAAGGTGCGTCGAATGCGAAGGCTTTGGGCGACGCCAGTCACAAATCCACGCCGCACGCCAGCCTTGGCCAGCCTCGAGTCACAATCGCTCACGGAGACTAAAACATACATATACACACCCACAGTTTTGGTCCTCACTAATGTCTTGGCAACTTAGCGCAACTGGGATCTCAGCTGTATGACTGGATTGAAGGGGGGAAGCGAGGTGTCTTGGTGTCTCTGGTCTGTGGAGGTGGTGTCAAAGGCCAGGTTGGGCTTCAGTCAATCAAATCCACACGAGCAAACCGATTGAAACGGGCCCCTCTCTCTTTTCATCAACAAACAAAAAAAAAAAAAAAAAAACTCCGCCTGCCAGCGTTAGTCCAGTCGCTCTCCCTTCATACCTTCTCCGCACGTCTAGCGACCGACCCTTCAACCCTCTCTGGCAATTTCTTTCTTCGCCCATATCTTTCAAACCGCAACTTGGCGGCACGACTTAACAATCTGGAAACGGGCCGTGAATAATCGCAGAAAAATCAGAAGTCGCTAGCGACCGACACCATACCGATAGAATTTTGGTCAAACCTCCATCAACGGCGTAGTGGCCCCGTTGGCTCCCACGTCCATCGTCACCATCATGAACGTTCTGCTCACACCACAACCGACGCCCTTTCCTCACCAATACGAAACCTCACGACTATCACCTCAACGATCTCGTATGTCTCATATTCTTGCTGTCCGTCTCAGAAAATGAGAGGGAGAAAATATTTTCTAGTCGCTGGGAACAGAGAAGAGTTCTAACATAGCCGCAGTTTCTCCCTACACAAACATGACTTCCCGCAAGCGAAAGGCCGACGACAACGAGGGCGACGAGATGTCAGTGTCGCCACTCAGCTCTCCTGCGATTCCGTCAAGACATCTTTCCAGACCCTCAAAAAAGATTCGAGCCGCCGAGGCCTCGGGCCGTCCACTCCCATTACCTAGGCTACTTGAGACGCTTGACACCACGCAGCTCCGAACGGTCTTGCAAAAAATTTGCGAGCGACATCCGGATATTGGACAGGAGGTCGTCAACGGCGCCCCGCGGCCTTCTGTCGGCTCGGCGCTCGGAATCCTGCGAGACTACCAGCAAAGACTACGGGGAGCGATCCCATATGGCCAAACGAGCTCAGACTATACGTACTACAGGGTCAAGCAGCCGCTCATGGCGCTTGTGGATGCCATTTCAGATTTTACGCCGCAATTCCTGCCGCCGATAGAAACCCAAGTCACGGCCTCGCTGCAGTATCTCGATGGAGCGACAAAGGTTGTGCACGAACTGCCGGATTGGGACAGCCAGGCTTACCGACAGCACAAAGACAATGCATACGATGAGATTTCGAGAGCTTGGGCTCTGGTCATCACGGAGGCCTCAAAACGTGGCGGAGGCTTCGTCTTGCACACTGGAGGCTGGGATCAGATGCTGGCTAAACACAACCAACAGTCGGGTGGGAGACTAGGGTCTGCAATGCAGGCCATGGCTAGCAACGGCTGGATCGGCAACAACAGCCCCAATAACCAGAATGCCTCGGCATCGTCGTCGTCCGGCTCCGGAGCCGGAGGCGACCCAAACTCTATCCTCAACCAGCTGGTGAACGGCACATACGGAAATCCTGTTCGTGTCGGGCCGTGGTAGGGAAACTGCCCGCCTTGAGCTTTCCAGGCTTATCTCTGTCCACGTGCCGCATCGTCTTCACTAGCCACGAAAGTTACGACTACTGGTGTTTACCTACTTTGTTCTCGGAAAGCTTTGTTTTATCCGCAACCAGGAATCGATTTTTCTCTCTTTTTTTTTCTTTTGGGGGGTTGGAGTATTTTATACCTTGCTATTCACGACGGCGTTTGCATTTATTTTGAGTCTGTCTTCACTTGTTTTTCCACCGGTATCATAACGCCAGATATCCGCCATAATTCCATACCTCTTTCTGATGTTTTTATTCTTTATAGCATATCACTTCTTATTACTGTCACCTTGCAATTTCATGCTCTGCATATGGGATGTCCTTCCACGAGGAACATGTCCCGATAGCATTACATTATTTTCCACTCGCACAGCTGTCCGCATCCCATTCCATATTCAATCATGAACCTGCTGTTCCTTTTATCACTGCTGCACTTCCATTTTGCATGTATGGAATCCCACATATAGGATCGCTAAGGCAAATATAAGTACTTAGTTAACGCGTAATGTGGTTGTCATACTTCGCTGCGTCGTGCCAAATGACGCATCACAACATGGGACTCGTCCGGTCTGTGCTTACGGTAAGCCCTCGCCTGCGTGCAACTGTTGGTGCAGCAACTACGTGAGGAAATGTAGCATTAAGCACTCGTGTTGCAGTCAGTCAAGGCTTGCTACGGTATCGCTCCAATGACTGGAAACATGCAAGGTTCCAGCCCATGAAATCCCAAGGCACGATTAGGACGGTTCGAAATGAGAAACGAGAAATCAAGACTGCACGCAAGGTGCTCTGGACGAATGATATACGGAAGATTGTAGTTTTCATGATAAATTAGGGTGCCATACTCATTTGCGCAGTAAACTGAACAAGTAGCGCTATCCGGTTCATGTTGGGATGCTATTGCGATAGTGTGGTCACTGCTCATAGGGGTAGGTATACTGGGCTTCTCAGCTTATCGACATGGCTCTGAGTGACAAGGCTCATGATTTGTGGGTGTCGATTAGAATATACAACCTGTCCAAGCTGGCGCCAGTAAGGTTTTGAGGAGATGGGGCAAATCTGGCATCTGTTAAAAGGGTTTGTGAGCTGAGCACTGAAATGTGAACGATTATGGTGGGAGCATGACACTGTTATATCTTGTTTACAAGGATGCTTTTAGGGATTTAGTCGAGTGCCCAAATGCAGTTGAACTGCCGTAAATGGCTTGGTGGGTATCAATACCTACCTAGGTAGGTAGGTACCTTAGGTAGGTAGGTAGGTAGGTACCTACAAAAATGACAGTAGCACAAAAACCGAGACACAAACAAAGCAGCCAAACCTTGTCCCAGGTGACAGGGCCCGCGGGGTCCCTTGTACCCGTGGTCAGGTGCTTATGATGGTGGGGTCAAATGTTTTACGTCACGTGGAGGTGCGTGGTTGACGCGACTTCTGCCTACCATTAACGGGGTTTTGACCGTCACGTCGCGTCTAGGCAGGCGTGCTCATCAACCCTCATCACCACAGCTCTGCGTACCTACCTACCTCTCGCAACCGAGTTTCCTAACAGCCTGACTAGTATTCGAGCCGCTACCAGCTGTAAACAGAAGCTCTGTATCAAGTCTTATAACAATTCATCTCGAGAAACTACCATTAGCCGAACTATCGTTATCCGCTACTCATGTGCAAATAGCTGACGCAGTCTCGCTCCTCCCGCAATGCCTGCGTGAGTTCGCCCTGTATTAAACCTATCAGGCCTCATTCCACACGTGGGATAGAAGCTTTTGCTGACGTGCATCACTCTTCAAATCAGTCCTGGCGACCAACACAGTCGCATATCGAACCCGTTCGAGGATGTAAAGCCCCGTGTATCCGAATACACCGCCCAAGAGATTGCAACGCTGCAAACACGGCTTGAAAGACAACTAGGGCCCGAGTACTTGTCTGCTCGCGCAGGTCCCTCGGGGCAGAAGGTCCACTATGTTGCTGCCGAGAAGGTCATTGGGCTTGCCAACGAGGTCTTTGGCTTCAACGGGTGGTCGTCATCGATCCAGAACATCCAGGTCGACTTTGTGGACGAGCACCCACAGACCCTCAAGATCTCGCTTGGGCTGCATGTCGTCGTGCGTGTGACCTTGCGGGATGGGACATTTCATGAGGATATCGGCTACGGACACATTGAGAATTGCAAGGGCAAGGCTATGGCTTTCGAGAAAGCAAAGAAGGAGGGGACCACAGATGCCCTAAAAAGGGCGCTTAGGAACTTTGGCAATGTGCTAGGCAACTGTGTCTATGACAAGGCATATCTGGCCAAGGTGACCAAGCTCAAGGTCGAGCCGACCAAGTTTGACGAATTGAACCTGCATCGGCATGCGGACTTTGCCAAGAAAGATGTTGTTGCAGAACCCAGGTTGCCGCCCGTCAAGCCGGAGCCTTCAAATACTGCTTCAGCGGCGCCACATCCTCCATTGCCACCCTTGCCAGGTTCGTATTTATATTCCCTCTTTTCGGAGGAACGGGTACTGACAGTAGTCAAGAAGCAGATTCTTTTGATGATTTGCTCGGAGGTAAGTTATCCGACAGTCTCTTGAGTGTGTTCACCTTGACTAGATCTAACCATCTTGCAGAATTTGACGAAGCCGACTTTTGCGTTGTAGATGCAGATGGCCATCCGGACGAGGTCGTTCTCCCTGAGAATTCACATGCATCGGGTAGTAGTGGCAACACCGGGGCGAGCACCACGAATAGGGGGCCAGGGGCTCCGTCAGGCAACCAGTCAAACCAACAGCGGCCAATGCAGCCATCCTCACGAATGAACTTGAATGGTCCGGCCGGACGCCCTCAACCTCAAACCCCCAACCACCAAATCAATAGATCAGGCCCTCAAAACGGTTCTATTAACAATCAACAGAATAACCATGGAATGCGTCCTTCGCCGCACATGGCAAACCAGGGCCGGCCACCTCCACCGCCGCAGAACAATAACAACACTAGCAATGGTACGGGCCCACATCAGCGCCCTCTTGGTAACGGCCCGCAGCAAAACACGCCGCCGCCGAACAATGGGGCCGCAACCGCTCCAAGCGGTGCAGAACCTGTGGCTTTCTTCTCGGCGCGTGCGGTTGCGAGGGTTCCGGATGATGCCTCCCTTCCACCGCCGCCAGGTACAGCGACACCTACGGCCTTGTTCAACCCGAAAGCAGAAAGTCCTTCGATTCGCAAGACGCCAGGCATTGATCACTCGTCATCGAGGCCAGTCTCAAGAACAGGCCAGCACGTTCCGGCTAAACCCGTTCAAGATGGTGGAGGGCTTGCTAATGACAATCCCTCTAACAATGCTGGAAATGGCGTACAAAACCAGCCACAAAAGCCGCAGCCATCGCAACAACGTGGAAGTATTCTCAACCCTCAGTTTGACCAGTCCCGACGCATTGGAGCTCCTGGCGGGGCTGCAAGTCCGCTCTCGAATAGGAATCAGTACAGGCCGCCCACCATGATGAAGAGGCCACCGCTGGCGGATGTGCCCAATGGGACCTCAAATGGCAATGGGACCCCTGGGGATTCCAAAAGGATGAAGCTTAATTAGGGCCAATCGTAACTCTGAGGATGACGTGCCGGAGGGGGGGGGGGACAATGGGAGGTTATTAGACAAATGAGTCAGTCTTTATGTCGGGATTAGGGCCACGACTGCGAGCCGTGACGAATAAGTGTCTTTCAGAGGATTGGGTTGCCATCGAGGAGGAACAAACAAACGAACACTGTTGCGTTACGAAACTTTAGAGTCTGTTTTGCTTGTTTGGTGTTAGGAGTCTGGGGTTTTGTTGATTAACTAATAAATGGTACATGGTTCTGCGTTCACTGCAAGACTTGGGCCAGGAAATTGCAGTGACAGGACAGAGATCCAACTTGCAGTACAAGCTTGCTTATACGCCTTGTCGAACTCAATTGCACTTGTTGAAATTGACTTACCGACATCGGCCTCGTATTGCCTTCGAAGGTAACGCTAGGTTGTTAAATCAGTCGTACCTGACTGGCTGCTACAGCAAAGACTCGCCCCACATATATCTTGGACCCCTGGATTCCCCATGGCTAATTCAAAATTTCTGGAGGGCCAGTTGCCGCACACGGACTATCTCTAGCATTTCCCATAAACCTGGTCCCCTCACCCCTCCGCACTCACTAGGCTTGCGTTGACAACATCGCAGTCCTGACAGCGACCATGCGGCCAATTGGGCTTTCCAGCCGCTCTGGTGGTATCCTACTGGTAAGTTTTAAGCTACCAAAGAACCATATCGGCTTGACGACTTTACGCAGCACGCAGCGCTCCCCCTTCAGCCCCTACATTAAACAGTCACCTACCTATCCATACACATACACATCCATGCTGACTAGTTTGCCTCCATGACAGAGGATACCGCGGGCTCAAGCAATTCGCTGCTGCGCTGGTCGTCGACTCTATACCACAGGCCCTCCGCTCCCGCCCATTTACGAAAAGCTATACTCGAACTATAGCCTTGTGCGCAAGGTTCTGGGAAGGCAGCGGCTTACGTTGGCTGAGAAGATCCTATACAGTCATCTGGACGATGTTGAGGCGTCGTTACTAAATGGCACCAAGAACGGTACCGACATCCGCGGCAATGCAAACCTGCAGCTGAAGCCCGATCGGGTGAACATGCAGGACGCGTCTGCGCAGATGGCCCTGCTGCAGTTCATGTCTTGTAATCTTCCGCAAACAGCCATTCCGGCAAGCATCCACTGTGACCACCTGATTGTCGGCGAAAAGGGTGCGGCCGAGGACCTGACGTCAGGCATTAACATGAACAAGGAGGTTTTCGACTTTCTAGAGTCCGCCGCCAGGAAGTATGGCTTGGACTTTTGGCCGCCTGGAGCGGGTATCATTCATCAGACCGTGCTGGAGAACTACGCGATTCCTGGCATGATGATGCTTGGTACCGACAGTCACACTCCCAATGCCGGCGGCTTGTGCACCATCGCTATCGGTGTTGGCGGTGCTGATGCCGTTGAGGCCCTTGTCGGAGCGCCATGGGAGCTTAAGGCACCAAAGATACTCAACGTTCACCTTACCGGAAAGTTGAGCGAGTGGGCTTCACCTAAAGACATCATCCTTAACCTTGCGGGTCAGCTTACCGTCCGGGGAGGTACTGGCTACATCATCGAGTATTCCGGCCCGGGAGTCGACACGCTCAGCGCCACTGGCATGGCAACGGTGACGAACATGGGTGCTGAGGTCGGCGCGACGACTTCAATATTCCCATACACACCAGCGTCTGCTCGCTATCTCAAATCGACAAGGAGGGAGGCAGCTGCGAACGCGGCGTCGATGCTACAGACGTATCCTGGTGTCGGCGCTGGTGACGACCAGTACTTCAGGTTTGAGGCAGACAAGGGCGCTGAGTTTGATCAACAGGTCAACATTGATCTCTCGACTCTGGAACCGCATATCAACGGGCCATTCACGCCTGATCTCTCGACACCCCTCTCCAAGTTCAAGGAGACGATCAAGGCGGAGGGCTGGCCGGAGACATTATCCGCAGGGTTGATAGGCAGCTGTACCAACAGCTCCTATGAGGACATGACGCGCGTAGAGAGCATGCTCAAGGCAGCTGGCGAAGCCGGCCTCAAGCCAGCCGCAGACTTCTATATCACACCGGGCAGTGAGCAGATCCGCTCTACACTGGAGCGTGATGGGACGCTAGAGACTTTTACTGACGCCGGTGGGATTGTCCTGTCGAATGCATGTGGCCCATGTATCGGCCAATGGAAGAGGCAGGACAATATTCCCAAGGGACAGCCGAACGCCATCCTCACATCATACAACCGCAACTTCCGCGGCCGGAATGACGGTAACCCGGGAACGATGAACTTCCTCGCGTCTCCCGAAATCGTGACAGCTATGGCTTTTGCAGGGTCGACGACCTTTAACCCCGTCACGGACAGTCTCAAGACCCCAGACGGAAAGGACTTCAAATTTCCCCCTCCGCAAGGACTCGAGGGCCCCGCAGCGCCCTTTGACTCGGGCGTCGAGGAACTCTTGCCGCTTTGCCAGCAACCCAACCCCCAAGTCGACGTTAAGATTTCGCCAACCTCGGAACGTCTCGCCCTTCTGGAGCCTTTCGATTCCTTTCCGGAGCATGACCTTAAGGGCCTCCGAGTTCTGGTCAAGGTCACGGGCAAATGCACGACGGACACCATATCTGCGGCCGGACCTTGGCTCAAGTACAAGGGTCACCTGCCCAACATCAGCACCAACACCCTCAATACCGCCATAAACGCGGCGACGGGTGAGGTCAACGCGGCTTACGATCTCGACGGCAGCAAACATACGATCCCGGATCTTGCGGCGCGTTGGCGGGCGGCCGGACGGGAGTGGGTTGTGGTCGCGGAACACAACTACGGCGAGGGCAGTGCTCGCGAGCACGCTGCGCTGCAGCCGAGATATCTCGGTTGTCGTGCCATTGTGACCAAGTCATTTGCCCGCATCCACGAGACGAACCTGAAGAAGCAGGGTGTTGTGCCCTTGACTTTTGCAGAAGAGATCGACTATGACAAAATTGAGGCGGGCGACGAGGTTGAGACCGTGGGTCTATACGACATGCTGAAGAACGGCGGGCAGGGAGAGGTGCAATTGAGGGTTACAAAGGGCGACGGAAGTGAGGTGATGATTCCAGTGAAGCACGCTGTGAGCAAGGACCAGGCTGGGTTCATCCTGGCTGGCAGTGCTTTGAATATGCTGTCGAAAAGAAACTAGAGTGTAGTTCAAACTGTTTAAGCGTAAAAAATAGTTGTATCTAGAGACAGTCTGATTTGTCATTTATCCTTGTATTTAAAACATTTCTTGAGGGTCGAGGCGCACACGGACTGCAACGGAAGGCTATATATATAAGTCTGATCCTGATTTGAACCCTTTCAGTTGAAATATATGAGAGAAAAGCAAAGCGAAGACAAAATAAAATAAAACAAAACTTTGGCCAAATGGTGAATCGGGCAGCGGCAGTGGTAATAATTCATGGTCTGGAACATGAGCGTACCTACGAAGTACTTCAGGATGTTATCGTCATCACGCGGTTTGCCTTGCGATAAAAAAAAAAAAAAAAAAAAAAAGGGCTTACCCATCTTGTGTTCATCAGTAGGTACTATTATAGAATTTCCCATAACAACCATATTGACAGGGTCTTAGCCTGGACAAGGCGGAGCAGCCGGAAAGCTACCTGGTACGAGTCAACAAAAGAGGGGGGGTCAAATTCCATGACGGGATCTTTGGGTCCAATCTGACATGGGCGTGACAAAGGAACTTTTACTCGTGGGTCATTGCAACATTGACGAACAGGTGATGGGTAAGACATGTAAACGCCAGTGCCTAAGTTATTCAGGTTTGAATAGAGAAAGAAGAAGAACGAGAAGAAAAGGGGAGCGGGAGAGCTCGGAGCAGGTAGACTGGCGTATAGGACACAGCACGGGAAGCAGTTCACAACACAATGCCGAATTTCGCGCAACTCACGAGGGTTAAAAATTTCCCGGGATCCTTTTTCATCCTCCTCCCCACACGTCTTTAGCTTTCATGCCCCCGACGCGCGTGTACGTTCCCGTCTTTTTGCGGTGAGCTCGGTTATCGTGGCAATGACGTTCAGTTGTGTCCCTGAATCCCGAGGAAAATGTCAAGAAAAAAGTGGCAAGTGGGAAAACCAACACAGAGAACTGAGGGAATTATGATGATGGGCACTTTGTGGAGAACAGACCTCATACCAGCGAGGTCGGCTAAGACAAACTATTCGGATACACCTTTCGGCTCATCTCTGCCTTTGCTATACTTGTTTACAAGGCCAAGCTTCCTCGGGACTTTGGATCGAGTCTTGGGGACATGGTCAATACGTCAAGGAGAGGTAACAAGAAGGAAATAGGGCCGACTACTTTCAACTCTGCAGGTCACGCGAATATCCACTGGAGTAAGGGTAGCGGAGGGGCGGAGAAATGGCACGACGAGATGGTGACTGGAAAGAGCCGAAGACCGTTCACATATGTTCGGCAAAGCGTAAGAAAAAAAAAAGAAGGAAAAAAAAGAACAACCATAGAAGAATATAGAGGCGTTGACCCAAAAATACAAGACGCGAGTCGAGATGAAAATTGCGGGAAATGGGGGGATACCGATTCAAAAAAGAGCTCTAGTGTGGAGGAAGCTAGTGTGTATGGAGACAACCTTGCCCCTTGAAAGACTGGCTCACCTGCCATACCGGCAAAACATCGGATACCATGGGTTTCGTGAACCCCAGCATTCTACTTGGTTGGGTACGTAGATGTGCGTGGGGACCGTACTTTCCGTATGGATTTCGGATTTGACCATCACAAGAAGCACAGCTACTGTACTGTACTGATATACTATGCAGTACATACAATATTAGGGAGATGCCTTAACCCAAGGTACCTTAGATTCCTAAGGCAGATTACCTAGGTACCTATCTGGTTAGATACTACTTACTGTTCCTTCTTACCTGTTGATTCAATTTACAAGGTACTTAGGTACCTACCTAGGTAGGCATGTAAGTACCTGGTACGTGCGCTCAAAAGCTTTTTTCTCTCATCAATTTCCGAAGATCCTATATGTCGCGATAGTCGTGGTAATTGTGGGTGATCAACAGGGCAACTTGTCAAATCCTACATCCATGTTTGCTAAAGAAAACCCCAAAACTTGGTATACGGTAATTACAAATTACGTATGTTGTAATGAAGATGCTCCAGGTTAGCTATCCACCTACTCCGCACAAGGCCTCCGCTTTGGCCAAACATACCGTACGTCTTTCCTCCGCCTTTTCAGAAATCTCCGCATCCCCAAATTGTACCCGCCAAGCCGCATTCCAGTACAGAAAGCGGGACCATGATGGGCAGCTGAACAGGGGTTATCAGTGGTCTCTTCAGCGCTCTCCCCACTCCAAAGTGGACGGAGAGAGCATGGCAACCCGGATCCGGTACCGTACCATCGCAGGCAAGCAAAGCGAAAAAAGGCCTTCCAGAACTTGATCGGGCTAGACATACCCAGATCATCGCTCACATGGCAGGCCCCGACAATTCGGGCTACTACCTCCGTAACTACAACGCACATCCTGACAGACAGAACCACAGCAACAAGCATGACACGAACTGAGCTCCATGTGCACAGAAAGCCCGCAGCTGTGTCCGGCAAGGGTGAGGGCGGCAGCAGCCACCGTAATGGTGGTCTACATAAGGAGAGGGGGACTCGCTCGTTCTTCACCCGATTCCCTTCTCTCTGGTCCTCACGCGAACCTCTAATCATCCTCGTTGGTGTCATTTGTTTGCTCAATATGGCCCCCAGCTTCTTCGCCTCAATTCTTCCCACCGCCGTGGCCCTGCTTGTGGCCCTCGGCGGTGCTGATGCTCAGAGCTCAACATCGGGGAGGTTCACCTGGGTACAGCCCGCCGACACCGTGATCCTGGGTCAATACGGACACTCACCGGCCGTCTATCCTTCGCGTAAGTTTTATATCTACCATTATAGCCCAATGACATGCCGATCGAATCCCCCTGCTGACATTGTCCCTCTTTCACGTCAGCCAACATCACTGGTGCTGGCGGCTGGGAAAACGCACTCCAGAAGGCCCGCGACTTTGTGTCCCAACTTACTGTTGAGGAGAAGGCCGTTCTTGTCACCGGCTCAGCGGGACCTTGTGTTGGCAACATCGCTGGCATTCCACGCCTTGGCTTCAACGGCCTCTGTCTTCAGGATGGTCCCCTGGCCATCCGCATGGCCGACTATGCCAGTGTCTTCTCCGCTGGTGTTTCCATCGCTGCCACTTGGGACAAGAAGATGATGTACGACCGGGGCGTGGCCATGGGCAAGGAATTCAAGGCCAAGGGCGCCCACATCGCCCTGACTCCCGTTGCGGGACCTCTGGGTCGCTCAGCCTATGCAGGCCGGTCAGTATCACCTTTTTTTTTCTCCTTGTCTCTCGTGTCTCTGGATTCGATTCTCTCTCCATCATCAGTCCGCACCGACTAAGAATACTCGCAATGCAGAAACTGGGAGGGCTTCTCAGCCGACCCGTACCTCACGGGCATCGGCATGGAGACCTCGGTTCGTGGCCTCCAAGACGCCGGTGTGCAAGCCACTGCCAAGCACTGGATCGGAAATGAGCAGGAGATCATGAGAAACCCCGTATTCAACCCCAACGGCACATTGACCGACGTCGACTTTGAGGCGATCTCGGCCAACATTGATGACCGTACCATGCACGAGGTCTACATGTTCCCCTTCGCCAACTCAGTCAAGGCTGGTGTCGCTGCCATGATGTGCTCTTACCAGCGCCTGAACGGCTCTTACGCCTGCCAGAACTCCAAATCCACCAACGGCCTGCTCAAAGGTGAGCTCGGTTTTGAGGGCTACGTCATGTCCGACTGGGGCGCAGTTCACTCTGGTGTAGCATCCATCGAGGCCGGTCTCGACATGAACATGGTAAGTCTTGGTCCCATCTCTGATCATGGCAAATCCATGTACATATTCGCAGCTTACACTGATTTCCCCCCCTGCAGCCGGGAGGCCTCGGAGCATACGGTTTCACTTTCGGTGAAGGTTCCGGCTCCTTCTTCGGTGGCAACATCACCCGAGGAGTCAACAATGGAACTATCGAGACGGGCCGGCTTGATGATATGATCCTGCGCATCATGACCCCTTACTACTGGCTCGGCCAAGACAAGGACTATCCCTTGGTTGACCCTTCATCCTCGTACTTCCTCGAGCAGACCCTCTTTCCCAAGAAGCTGTGGAATCAGAATGTCGACATGCTCGTCGGCGGAGAGGCTAGCCGGGACGTGCGTGAGAAGACTACTGCTAAGCTGATCCGCGAACATGGTGCAGCTGCCGCTGTTCTCCTTAAGAATGTCAACAAGGCCCTGCCGCTCAAGTCGGCCAAGTCTGGCCATCTTTGGAAACGACGCCGGCGACCCCACCCAAGGTTACTACAACCAGCCCAACTACGAGTACGGCACGCTGACTGCTGGTGGCGGCTCTGGTACGGGACGTCTGACGTCTATCGTAACTCCCCTCGATGCCATCAAGAACCGTGTCGCCCAGGATAACGGCATTGTTCAGGCCTGGTTGAAGTAAGTTCTTTGTCTTTGAGGCCCTTTACGACACCTCCTGGAACCCTCTTCATGCTCACAAGACGTTTTCTCAACACAGCAACACCCTTATCGCCACCACTGACATCCGCTCGTTGTGGCTTCCCAAGCTTCCCGATGTCTGCATCGTGATGCTCAAGACTTGGTAAGTTGTACCCTCAGGCCTGCCCAGAAACCCCGGGATGCTGTAGATTTTATTGTCCGCTAACCAATTCTCACACACCAATTAGGGCTGAGGAGGCCGATGACCGTCACGACTTGAACGTTAACTGGAGGGGCAACGAGGTCGTCGAGTCCGTCGCTTCGCAGTGCAACAACACCGTCGTCGTCACGCACTCTTCAGGTATCAACGATCTTCCCTGGGCCGACCACCCCAACGTCACCGCCATCCTGGCCGCCCACTACCCTGGCGAGCAGTCGGGCAACTCCCTCGTAGACCTGCTTTGGGGTGATGTCAGTCCCTCGGGCAAGCTCCCTTATACGATCGCTCTCAAGCCAGGGGACTACAACGCGCCCCCTACCACCAACATCACCACCAACGGCAAGGAGGACTGGCAGTCTTACTTTGAAGAGAAGCTCGAGGTCGATTACAAGTACTTTGACGCCCACAACATGTCGGTCCGCTACGAGTTCGGCTTTGGCCTGAGCTATACGACCTTTGCGCTCGCCGACGCCAAGGTCTCCCAGGTCGCCGAGGAGGTTGCCGCCAGGGCCCCAGCCGCTAGCGATGGGCCCCACCCCGGTGGCAACCCGGCTCTCTGGGATACTGTTTACCGCGTCTCCGTCTCGCTCAGCAACACGGGTGATGTTGCCGGCGCCGCCGTTCCCCAGCTGTATGTCCGGATGCCCGGTGCTCCCGCCGGAACTCCCCCTCGTCAGCTGCGCGGCTTTGAGCGCGTTCAGCTGGCTGTTGGTGAGACCAAGACCGTCGATTTCGACCTGATGCGCCGTGACATCTCGTACTGGGATGTCGTGTTGCAGGACTGGATCATTCCCAGTGGTGAGCTCGGCTTCGATGTCGGCTTTAGCAGCCGTGACATCAAGGTCAGCGCCTCGGCCAAGCCAGTTGCTTGAAATGTGACATCACGTATCACGATGCAATGAAGAAGCAATATACAAGGGAAAAATATAGAATAGAATTATGGATACGAAGGCGTTGGTTATTGTGGCGTATGTAAAACTTGCCACTTGAGCAAATAATGACATAAAAATATAATTTGTCTTGGCCTTTGAATATTACTTGTTGCTTCGATGCTTTCTTTTCTCCCATGTACTAGATTTGTTGTTAAGGTATAACATGGCGGTTCTATACCAACGAACTACGCACGCCGATTTTTCGTTTTTTCTCAACGCCCATGTGACAGCCGCGACCTTGCGACGTCAATGGACGCCATTTGATTGATTGCGATCGGGGCTGAGTTTAGCCAGCGTCTTCTTCAAATTTCTAAGTAGTACTTACGCGCGCCATGTTCCGATTCGCTCCTTGTGGCCTTATTAAATAAATAAACTGTATGGATATTTTACTCCCCAACATAGTGGTTCCATATCACTGTGGGCGGATATCATTTCATCGTGTCCGTAGTCGGCGGGCAGGGCGGCTGTGACTTATATGTCGACTAGCTGCAGGGGACGGGGACTTCAATCCCCTTGGTAGTACTTGCGGTCATTCGAATATAGCTGGACCTGGACTAGCTGACATTATCTCGCGCCAGCTATGCCACAAGTCTGGCAGCAGCAAAAATAACATCATGTCTAAACTTTCGAGTGGCGAGTTTTAACCAGCGAGGCACGCTAATCGCGTGTTCGTGTATAAAATAGCACAGAACAGTGGTCCTGATGATTCGAGGAAAGCTCATACGTAGACAATCTACGCCAGCCCCGTTTGTATGCCTGTCTTTAAGGAGACGCGGGTATCTATGATCACAAGCGATTCGCAACCATCTATGAGCTCAGATGCAGAGTAACGACAACACATTCAAACCAATAATCCGGTGAGTCCACCCTTTCCCGCCGTGTTTTCCATTCCCATGACGCCTGGCCCAAACAAAAAAGTAGGAAAGCGAGAGAGAGAAAAAAGAGAAATCAAGATAATAACACAGGATTATGAATAGATAAGGATGGGGGAAAGTAGTATCAAAGAGACCGACAAACCCCAAAAAAGTAATCAAATTCCACCCACCAGCCCCCCAACAACAACAGCGAAAGAAATCAGGCCCCGGGAACAATTTCGAGCAAACGGTAGTCATGTCGCTACGTTCCGCTGCCAAAATGTTTAGTTATTGCGGTCTGTTGTCCTCTGCGGCTTGTAGTCATGAATCTCACTAAACGTCCCGTTGGACTCATCGTACTTGTACGCGTGAAACTCAATCCCGTAAGGCTTCGGCTCGATTGCGTATAGCATGCCCAGCGGCATGTCCAAATCCGCGATGTCATCGCGTGTCAGGTCCATAAAGTATGCCATCAGCACACGGCAAACGGAGCGGTGGCTAATGATCAAAACATGTTCTGTGATGCGTTCAATTTCCCGGACCATGTCGCGCAGCCGGCCTATGATCCGTAGATAACCCTCGCCGCCCACGCCGGGATAGACGTAGTGAAGTTTGTCTCGCTGGCGCTTCTCGTATTCCTCGGGGTATTTGGCTGCAATCTCTTCGTACGTCATGCCCTCGAACGTGCCGGTATTCATCTCGTTCAGAAGCTCCCAATTTTTCACGTCGTAGTCCTCATCCTCCTCAAAATACTCGGCAGTTTGAACGCTTCTCTTTAGCATCGACGTCCACACGCAGCAGTTTTTGTCATCGAGCTCTTGGAAAAGTTCTGGATAGGGTGGAGTATGATCACCAGGCTGCGGAGGAAATGAGGCCTGAGCAATCTTGTCCTTCTGCTGCACAAGCCACTCCTGGCGCTTTTGGGTGATAAAGCCGTGCAGTGCCATTGCGTAGAAATGACCGCGTTCCGTAAGTGAAGAATCACCGCCAAGCTTTTTGAGCTGGTTATCCTCACTGTGCCCATGACGGGTGATCCATATTTGACGTGGCGCAAGGTTAAATGTCAAGAGGTAGTTGGCAATACCACCACTGAGAAAGCCTCGTAATCTATGATGAACGACTTTCCTTCCAACATCAATCATCTATTGGACAAGATTAGCTTGGTTTATGCGGAAGTGGTTTGAAGCAAGGATCAGAACCTACCTGTATGTATTGTAAATCATTCTTCTCTTCCCATTCTCCCAAGGGCGTATAAGCACTTTCGTACTGTCTGACCCGTTCCTTGAAGTCCTGTAGTGACTTGATCGGATCTTTGTCGTGATAGTCTGGGCCGGAAAGTTTGAGTCTCATGTTGGCCTCGAGCAGCTGAAAATGTTGTCAGTGGTCTGAAAAAAAAGAAGAAAAAACAGTACCTTGCGATCAAGCTTGCTACAAACTCACAGTCTGGTCATGGCAGATACTTTCGATGAAGAGAATGCCAAGTTTGGGCTCTCTCTCTTTGACTCGCTTGACAATAAGCTCGCGGCGATGGATGGTGCTATTTGTTGCATCAAGTATACCGACCGAGCCGTTCTGGAACAGCAAGTAGTCCAGGGCCTCGTCCAATGTGTCCATGGCAACCTGCTCTCGCAGTGCCCGGGCGGTTGTGTTCTTTGGATCGAAGAAGTTGGCGGATTGGTCCATATAGGCCTCAGGGCCGTCAACGCCGGCGATCGACTTCGGGCGACCTTTCCAGGTGTTCAGATCAAATGACGGAGGCTCTCGATCCTGAGATGATTCACTTGTGTGCCCGTTGGTTTCTTCAACGGTGTCGCCATTTTGCTCAATGCCGTTAAGCAAAATGGAAGCGGCGCGCAGCCTTTCGCCGGACGCAGATTTGGGTGACACGGGTCGCTCAGCGCGAGGAGAGAACCCAGCGGCGACTCGCCTCCTGCTGCCAACATTGAAGATTCTTGTGTTGTGCTGCTGCCAGTTCAAGTAGCGCTGGATTTTCTTTGTGATGTAAGACTTCCCACGAGCCGGAAGGCCCACCATGACAATCAACAGTTTCGAGGCGACGTCTCGATCTGGGATTCTTCCGTCCGGAGAGACCTTGGACTTGGTCAGTCCGGGGATGTTGAGAGTCGTGGCATGGGGTCGAACTCTAGGTGTGTGGCTGCCCGAGTTTTGTCTGACAGGAGGACTAGGACACAATGCCGCCGTCAGCGATCTACCATGTATACGTGTAATCTTCAAGGGTACAGAGAAGCAAGAATTGTCCTGGTCGAAACGCAGGCGATCCATGACGGTGGAGAGGGACGGCACGACAAGCAACGGAGGTTTTTATTAAGAGCGAAAGAGGGGTAAGATCTATAGAATAGAGCGAGTACCTACATTCTCGGGGAGCCTGGTGCTGTTGAAGAGATACTTCTGGTATAAGGGCTGTCATATTGGGGCAATGGTTTGTCGCGCAGTGCGGCATGGTCAAAGGCGTTTATCGATTTGAGCGCATGGGCGATGGCCGGAGGTGGCAGGTGCGAGTTGTCTGGCTTCTGCGCAGGGCGGGGAGAAGTCGAGTTCGGTGATGGAGGTTTCAAGGCCTCGCCATTGGTCTCGGAAAGCGCGACAGAGGTTGGTGGTGGCGGTGCGACGGCAGGCGCTGCTGTTACAGGAGGAGTTGGAGGAATCACATTGGGCGTGGCCGTGATTTTCTTGCTCATTGCAAGCTTAGCCAACGACGACTGTTGCGCCTGTTTGCGCCCGTCTTGATCGCTCGAGAAAAAGGTGTCAGCTTGTTCGTTATGCATACAGAAATATACAGCTGTTCTAAAGGTAATGGTGTGGGAGAGCTGGTTGGCGTGATCCGTCTGTCAAGGAAAGGTCAGGGTCTTGTTTGGGTTTGGTGTGTGTGTGTTCTTTTTTTTTTTTTAAGGTCTTCGCCTTCTGGTATGACTTGCCGAGGGGTTGGGGACGGAGTTGAGATTAAAGACCAGGCCAGACCAATCAGCCAATTCAAAAGTCGGATACAACAATGAAATGAGAATAAGGAGGTACACAAAAGAATGAGATGTAAAAATAAAGTAAAAGATGTTATTAACCTTTGATCAGAAGGACAGTTGTAGCTGACGGCATTGAAGGACAAGGCGAAAAGAAAAATGGTCGATGAGCCAAGTCGTCGATTGGTAACAAGAAAACTGATGGGGGAGTGATGCCCAGGGCTGCTTGACTTGTGTGAGAGTAACCCCAGAAATTTACGCCAACCAGAGGTACGAATTCTGGCCGAGTGGGGCATGAAGGTGTGCGCAGAATCCCGGAATTTTAAGCGTCGTGTGCCACGCAGGGTGTCGTGCAGGGTCGGAGGTCAGAATGCACACAGTGTGCAGCAAGGAGTTGGAGCTCTTGGCGTTCGTTTCTGGCGATTTCTGACAAAACACTGACGGTCGGTGGATATTCATCGAGGTCCGAAAACCGGCTGTTCCCTGGATGTTTATGGCGCCCGCGATGATAATGTCGGTCGATGGAGACCGTTTTCTGACCCCCAAAAAGCGGGCGGCGGGGGCTCATCCAAGAAGAGCAATCTTTGGCGGTTGTGAGTCTTTATGTTTGGTAATTTCGAAGGTTTGCAGCAGTCAAACCTTGATTGAAATGTATTGAGCCAGTCTTGAGCCGCCCGAGCTGGGCAAACTCTCTTTTGACAGTCAGCCCACAATGTGAGCAGTGAGCAGTAAGCAGTGAGTAGAATTAATTAATGGCAAGATGAAGAAGCAAAGACGCAAGAAAAAGTCAGGGTCAGCACAAGTGAGCGTATGAACTTTTGAATGAGAGCGGGACACAATTTATTGAGTCAGCAAATCCAGAACGAAGGTGCGCATCGTAGGTAGCACAAAGTAGCCCTAACAAAAAGACAGGACGCTAAAAATTACCCGTCAGGTAATTAGGTAATGAATGAATGAAACAATCATCGAATGACAGAAGAATGAATGATAAAATAATAATAACAATAATAATAATAATAATAGAAAGTGACGAAAAATGAAATAAAAAGGGAGCCTGACCTGCATTACAACAAGCCATGACAGACAGCAATTCGCTTGCGATGGAGAGACGATAAGCAACAGCGGTTCCTCCTCCGGTCGTGCCGGGTGTGCGAAAGGCCTCATGTTCCACAACTCAGCTTAAGCTGTCAGTCATAGCTCACTCAACCTCAACTCAAGTTGCTGCTGCTGGGAGCTGTCGGACCTGTCAAGTGGCCAATGCGTCCGGACCATTTACAGTTTCGATTGCACTGCGGCGCACTAGCTTGGCCACACTAGTTACACTCAGCGTGACGCTTTTTACCGGAGATCCGGTTTTACCTGCCGCCGGGCGTGATGATGGCTGTGGTTAGACAAGCTAAATCTAGCCACCAGTTCCATATGCGCCAAGCAGATGGTTGGGCCTGCGAACGTGCAAATTCCATTGGACTACATCCGCAAACCCTCCGACATTAGACCCGTGCTTCACAAATCCCCCACTCGAACGCTGGTGGGGGTTGCACTGCAGGAGTGCTTGTTAAGTCCTAATGTCCAATCCTGCTCGGTCATTTCACTCACACACCTTAGTGTTATCATATTTCCAACTGCCCCATCTCGAGTTTCGCGTGGTAATTATTAAAACGTCAGGGAAATAGCTTTGTACTTCATGAGGATTGGTTGAGCCTGTCTGTACAGCAAGAACCAGTGCCGACATACCACTAGACCTAGTAGGCCACGCCTTACATTGATGACGTACTTTACCTACAGCACAGAAATCCTACGGCAATTACAAAAGTCGCTCGCGACAGAAATTTATGGTGAAAATGGTGATGATGAATACCTGATGTTGACCGAAATCTTTCAAATTATATCGGTGGTGGTGGGGGTTATTTTTTTCTTCTCTCGTTGCAGCTTCCACTAATGCGCAGTTCAGTAACAAATTCTGAGAACACGAGAACGCCTCGGCTTGCAATCTGAATCAGCTGGGCTGTTACTTCAACATACGAAAGAATCGGCAGAAATATGAATAGGGAAAAAGATATCGACAATTCATTAAAATTGGCCCCAACAAACCAGCTTCAGAAAAGTACCTAGGGAGTACCGCAGAGGGCCAGGGCCGCACACAAAAATTTGACGAAGTCGAAATTCGAGGCAAACGAATTTGGAGATTCCCCAATACAACGAAAGGTATTGTAAAGTACCTGCGGAGCTATGTTACCTTGGATATCTAGGTGCCTACCGGGAACTGCCTACCTAAATACCTACCTAGGTATTTGATAACGTATGTGTACACCTATCATGGAAGGTAAGGTATCTAACTACCTCTGTAGGTAGTCCGTAGCAGCACTGGTTCATAGCCCTTTCTATCTACTGTACCTTGTAGATGGATTCTGGAAACAGGAAGGCAATAAAATACGGTGCTTATATTTTGAATAAACTGTACAAGCCGGCCGATAACGCAGGTTGACGCGCTGCATCAAGTGAGCCGTGAGCCAAGCAAGCATGCCCCTCCAACATGCAGGGACCACTATAGAAGTGGGGTATTCTTTAGCGAGCACGATAGAGTAACAAAAAAAGTTCTTGCGTCCGTCAACAAAACTGACATCATTCTGAAGCTCTGGCACTCAACCCCGTTGGATGATCAACGTTTATCCAACCTACAGCTTTTGGATTTTCGTGACTACACCTAATTAACTCCTCCACCCAAAGTAATACGTGCGATCCGGTTCGGTGTCAGTGATCAATAACGACCAATTCTCCACCTAGCCACCACAAAGTGCGGGGTGTACTTTCCATTCTCTCAATTCCCATCGTGGCCAAAGTAACAACGTGCGGACCTTCCGACCCGCCCTTTTTTCTCACCTGCCGCTCTCAACAAGCACACCTAGTTGACATCAAGAAAGCCGAGCCGAGCATTATTTCTCTGGTTTGCCTTCCACCTCGCCTCCGTTAGACTGGTCTCATTGTCAGACGTCTATTCACAAACGATGCCTGGTAAACTCATAGTGGAGAGTTAGCTGCTCGATACTCACTTGTTCGGCATTCACTTGGTTCCGAAATCCAGCATTTGCTGCACTCAACATCTACTTTTACGCCCGTTTACCTGCGTAAACTTCCTGAACAACCCGCCGCGGCCGCGTCGCCGACATCTCTTTGTTCGTCCGTTGGGACGTCGAGCACCTTCACCATGGATGATGTGGATATATCCGACGTGATTCGGGCCAAAGACCAGCTAGTGCAAGATCTGCTGCCGCCTATAATTGACCATGGAGTCCTCATACCCCTCAAAACCACTCTAGAGATTCGAGACGACCATGTATACGGCCAAGCTCTCATTACGCGCGCTCCTCTCCGGGCTACTAGCTTGGTGGTCAAGTATGTGTACATCCCCGTGCAGACTCTCCATCTGCATTACACTATGCTACCTTATCCTACTTTATCCTACTATATACTGACTTGACCTTTATGCTACAGCATGTTGCATACTGTGCTACCGGAGGATGTTGTTAAGGGCATGTCTCACCTCCGTCGATGCTCCAAGCCGTGTGACTTACCAGCACACCTCAAGTCCCAGTTTATGAACGAGACGGTTCAGACACGACAAATGCATACGGGGAAGGCTCCGTACGTTTACATCATGATTGGTGTGGAATCTCTTTTTGAGGTGGAGGACATATTCGATCGGCTTTCCAAGATTGAGGGAATGGACGAAGATGATGTTTTCATGGCCAGCATCCCTGTTCCGCTGCTTCCTCCGACATCGCAGGTCCAAGCTGCTCTCTGGTGCAATCATTTCTGGCCTACAGTATATCGCAAGAACAACCCTCTCGGTCCGCATCCTAGCATAGTAGCCAGGGCAACAGATGAGGTTTCTTCAGATGCGGCTATATGGATGGCTCTCGCTCACAAGGTGGCAAGTAAAACAGCTGCCGCTGGGCTGGGCATAGCGGTTGGAGCTTGCATCATCCAGCGCCTGGAAACCGGCGAGACCAAGCTTGTTGCCTTGGCGGGGGATGCTCGGTGGTCTCACCAACCAGGCGGACAGGAGACTGGCTCCTGTACCGGAAACCCTATGGCTCATGCTGTCCTCCGGGCCATCAGCATGGTGGCACGCAAGCTGGTACGTGCTGAGAACAGACAGGGTCCCTCGCTTTCGAACGCGCCGCTATCTGTGGATTTTGATCCGTTCCAGGACGAGCCGATGCTCGATGAGGAACGCAAGGTCTTCGATGATGACCACCCGTCGCCGGAGGGTTATCTCTGCCATGGCCTTGAGCTCTATTTGACGCACGAGCCGTGTGTGATGTGCTCCATGTCCATCCTGCACTCGCGCATGGGCAAAGTCATTCTTGCTCAGCGAATGCCACTTACCGGCGGAATGTGTTCCGAGGACCGCATTTTGGATGAGAGCATGTATCCTGGGCTCACTGATAGACTCGGTGGTGGTCACGGACTCGGTCTTTTCTGGCGTCGCGAACTCAACTGGAGCTTGCTGGGCTGGGAATGGGAACCACCGTCCCCGGAACTCGAGCCAGAGACGCTATCACCCGAAATCCATGCTTGAGGATATGATCAGTTTGACCGCTGATTTACAACAACCTATCAAACATGCTCACCGGGGTAATGAGGCACTCATAGGTTGCTCGTTTTACTCTCTTCGTTTGGAGGACGCAGGTAGAGGGTTTAGGCAGTCCTCTTTTGAGTTTTTTTTTTTTTTTTTTTTTTTTCTTATTCTTTTCTCTTTCGGTTTCTTTTCTTCTTTCTCAGATCTAGCAAAAACGAAAGCCAGCATCGGATAAACATAACGATGCAGATCACGGTAACGACATTGCATCGGATTTTACGGAGTCAGGTGGCATCGGGGGCAACATCATAGCATTTATTAGATACCCAGCTATTGCAAATGAGACTATGCGTGCGGGTCAATAGTGACCTTACCTACCTTGCCCACTTACCTTCCTCTTGCATACCTTAATTTACGTGGGTTTTAGTATCTGTAGAATGCCTTGAGTGGTTACGCATGATGGTAAGAAAGCAGTGCTGTGAATACTGGCCCGCGCTGAGTAGTTTGTTACCTTTGGTATTCAAATATGCGAACATTGTGGTTCATATAATTCAGAAGGAGGTGCTGAGTCAGCCTCGGCAAGAATCTGATGCGCAGGATCGTTTTTTTTTGTTCGATTTCCCCTCAGCACGGGCTGGGCCGGGGTGGAGTTCTTAAGGTCGCAACCAAAGCGATCTGCTTGCCCGTCCTACACTGCGTGCTTTCTCCTCTTCTATCGTCGACGGTACAATCACGCGTTTGCCCCTCCATTGAATCGTCTAGTTTGCGCAACCCGTCTTTACTTGACTGTGCTACTTTTTGCACTTGAATAATCGCGACATTTGCGACGATAGCAGCAGGCGACCAAGACTTGTAACTGAGACGAAGGACCCTGACATTTCTTGTTGCGCGGAATTTACACTAGTCTAGAGTGCGGGAACAATGGGATTCCTTTGACTTCCAACAAACCTGGCTCTACGGCCACGATATCCTCTAGCTACACCTCGAACGCTCACAGCCCTGCAGGGTGCTGCCAGCATATGCGCGTCTTTTTGCAGCGTTGGACGTTACTCTGCACCTATCACGACTTTCGTCAAAGGGGACGGCTTGGCGTATAGGTCCTGTCGACGCTACATTGAACTCGCTCGCAGCAACCGTTTTGGCGACGAAGCGCACGCACTCGATTACTTAACAGTCCCTCAACAAGACCAGACTGACCTGCCAGTCCCGCCCGCCCTCGCCATTATACTCTCATACCCACACTTTGACACACCAGCCATCATGGCCCCCAAGGTGGACCAAAACAAGAAGCGGAAGTTGGACAAGAAAGCGCCCAAATACTATGCAGTACGGGTGGGCTACAGTCCAGGCGTATATCTTCACTGGCCGGACTGCCAAAGGATGATATCCGGATATCCTGGGGCTTCCTGTATGTGCACCGAGGCCGTGGTGCTGTGGACCCTGCTTCCAGTCTTCCCCAGTTTTCTGACCGTGACTTACCCTCTTCGCTCACAGACAAAAGTTTTCTCACCCTCGCGGAGGCAGAGGCCTTTGTAGCGGGCCAGAACCCAGGCGGCAACTCGGACAAGTCGGAAAAGTACTACGCCGTCGCGATCGGCAACCGTCCTGGCGTTTACACGGATTGGAACGAGGCGCAGAGGGCATACACAGGAGTAAAGGGGCCCAAGTACAAGAAGTTCTCAACGAGGGCTGAGGCGGAAGAGTTTATGCGTGTTTTTGGACCCAGGACTCAAAAGTCAACTGCTCCGGTGTCGGAAGTAGAGGAAGACGAGGAAGACGAGGAAGACGGGGAAGACGAGGAAGAGGACGGGGACGACGGCGCGGACGAGGATAGCAGCGAAGTCGAGCTGGACGATTTTGATGAGCCGCCTGCCAAGAAGGCCAAGTCAGCACCCGATGGTATGACCGAAGTTTACACGGACGGGAGCAGTATGGGGAACGGCAAAAAGAACTCGGCGGCCGGCATTGGGGTGTTCTTTGGCCTTGGAGATCCCAGGTGCGTGGAGGAGACATCCTACTACGTTGGCTCTCTGTCTAAACACGGCTCGCTAACTAGGCAAATACAATACAGGAACCTCTCGGAACAACTTCATAATGGGCCCCAAACAAATCAACGTGCTGAGCTTACGGCAATACTGCGCGCACTTCAATCTCTCGGGGCGAACGAAGGCGTCCGAATATTTTCCGACTCGAAATACAGCATCAGCTGCGTCTGCGACTGGTACAAGAAGTGGCAGACCTCGAACTGGACCACGAGCGCGGGCAAGGAGGTCATGAACAAAGACTTAATCCAGCCAATTAGGCGACTCATAGAGCAAAGAGAGAAGCGTGGTGTCAAGACCGAGTTTGTTTGGGTGAAGGGACATGCAGCCACTGAGGGCAATGTGCAGGCCGACCTCCTGGCAGTCGAGGGGGCCAAGATGGCTAGACTTGCACAAGCAAGCTGAGGAGTTGAAATGACATGAAGGTGTCTATGGCCCTTGATGGAGAGTGGGGGCTGCAGCACACGGATCGCTGAGCTTTTCCCATCCCCCCGAAGTAATTGTCTTGGCATGCACTTCCGACTTGTTTCTGACGGTATGACTTTGTCTATGACTCTGTTCAAAGGTGACGCAGGGGTGAGGTTGGCACCCTGACTGTGAAAAATCGTTTTGTTTTGTTTTTTGGCACTTGTCGTTGCATTATATACTTGCGTGTGGCTTTGTTTGTTTAGCCGAGATATACCCTATGGATTTCATGAGTTATCACTTATCATTTGTCCAATCTTGGTTTTATAACCTGGAAGGCTGTTAAGCTATTAACAATGCAGCAGGAGTAACGTCCGGGCAAAGCGATCAAGCCGACAGATAGCACCAATCTTAACCTTGTCGACGAATTACTATAGTAGGTGTACATGTGAGGTAGGGATGCAGTTGTAAACATCAAACCCTAACTGGTAAACGCGACTAGGTGCGTGTTAAAGCACGACATAGTACTGAATCTAACTATGTACTAATACATATGCGACGGCATTAGGCCAAAGTTTCAAAGCCCCTGGACAGTAGTTACAAACCAGGAGCTTTTTTTTTTTTTTTTTTTTTTTTTGGGGGGGGGGGGGGGGGGGGTTTGTCAGGTTTAAAAACGGCGTTGGAGGGAATATCGCCGTACTTTTTGAGGTTCAAGCCAATGTACCACTCGTCGATTTGTATACCATGTGTAAAACAAAACAGATAACAGTGAAACAACTTGTATTCTAACTGCGCAAATATGCAGCACTGCCTCAAATTCAACCAACCTAGCGTGGTAGATAGGTACATGTGTAGATAGCGTAGGCACCTAGGCAAGGCAGCAAAGGCGAGTGCGGCGGGGTAACGACAAGTCAGTTGATCAGACTAATGTACCTCGGCATGCAAGCTAGGGTAGCCTTGCATCTCAAGACTTGCCACGAACAGAGTGATAAGGACCAGAAACAATTGTTTGTGGCATCCTTCTCGGTGGTGCTGTATGTAGCCGGCGGAAGTACTAATTTTTACGAGGGTGGCAAGCGCGGGGACCCAAAAAAAAAATACATCGAGTATCCTTGCTGATATCTTTTTCGCCTGGACATCAGACCGGATGGTTGATTCTCAAGCAAATCTCTGTCATCTCTTCCCATCAGCTATTTCGTACAAAATTGTCATATATTCTTCGTCATTTACTTGCCCTCGTCCAACATAAACATCACCAGAGGCTTCTCCCAAACCATTCGCGACCATAACGAATTGATCGGATTTTGTCAAGTCTATTAACCGACCGGCCAGGCCATATCAAAAACCTCAATAGATATTTCGCTCTCGGCCTTCTTCGAGAGCGCGCAGAGTTCACAGGGTGGCATCGGCAGTTTCGGCGCCTAACCCACCGAACTCTCCCCATGATTTGCTAACAGGAAAGGACACTACTGCCGGTTCTTTATCCGGTGGTCTCATCCACCGCAAGAACAAAGCCGACTCTGGGGTGACCTGAGAAAGGGAAATCAGAATGCCGACTTTAGCAATTACCAACTTCAACATCGTCCTCACCGTCCTGGGTGCATGGATAACTCTCTTTGGGCTGGTCTCGTACCTATCCAAGGACCGGTTGTATCTCTCAGACCCACGTATGTCGGCATCAGTTGTCCCTTTTTTTTTCAACCCCCAAGCCTTGGTAGGTTGCCCAGACAGACTTGTGTTAACTAGCGGCGGTTCGACCACCACAGTCATCTCACTCCTGGCTGGGGTAGCTTTATCCCCACTGGCAGCAAATCTCATCAGGCCCCTCGAATATGTTGGCGGCTCAGAGGTTACTCTGGATGAAGTGACGCTCGGTTTCAGCCGCTTGGTGTTGGGCGTGCAGCTTGTGATGGCGGGTGTGCATCTCCCCAGTCGGTATCTGCGGCGGCAGTGGCGGCCCCTGACCATACTAGTGGGTCCCGTCATGACGGGGATGTGGCTCATGACGAGCCTGCTGGTCTGGGGGCTCGTGGTCGTGCCTTTTAGAGGGAGCACGGTAGACGGGACTGGCGTGTTGTGGGCCCTGGCGATCGCGGCGTGTGTTACGCCCACCGACCCGGTACTGTCGGGCGTGATAGTCAAGGGCCGCTTCGCAGATGACAATGTCCCACAGCAGCTCCAGCGACTGATCATTGCCGAGTCCGGCGCCAACGACGGGCTCGGGTATCCATTTTTGTTTCTTCCGCTCTTCCTGCTCAAGTACGTAGCCGCCGGTGGCGGAAACCATTCCGCTCCCGCTCCCGCTCCCGTCCAAGGGGGTGCGTCGACGGCGATGGGCTTGTGGTTCGGCGAGACCTGGGGCTACGTCGTCATCCTCGGTGCAGTATACGGTGCCGTGGTTGGCTGGGTGGCCAAGGAGCTGCTGCACTGGGCCGATCGGCGCAAGTTCGTGGACCGCGAGAGCTTCCTGGTCTCCTCCATCGCCATGGCACTGTTCATCATTGGCACGGGCGGCATGCTCGGCAGCGATGACGTTCTCGCGTGCTTTGTTGCGGGGAATGTGTTTACCTGGGATGACTGGTTCCGCTTGGAGACCCTGGACGATATGCTGGAGCCGACGGTGGATATGCTGTGTACGCTGGCCCGATTTCCCGACTTTTCGGCACGACACGTTTGTCGGATCTTGATATGGAGCTTTGAGCTAACCAAAGTGACGCACCAACAGTGAACGTTACAATCTTCATGTGGTATGGTGCCATATGCCCTTGGAACAGCTTTCTGCACAACGACGTGGTCCCCATCTGGCGCCTTGTCTTGCTGGGGGTCCTGGTCCTGGTCCTGCGCAGGTTACCGTTTGTGCTCGCCGCGCACCGGTATATTCCACAGATCAGCCAAGGGCACAACGGCGGCGGCGGGGGCAGCAGCTTGAGGCAGGCGCTGTTCGTGGGCTTTTTTGGTCCCGTTGGCGTCTCCGCCATATTCTATCTGCAGGTGGCGCTCGAGTTTGTCGCGGCGCTCGGCGAAATGGGCCTTGGAGACCATGACAGCATCAAGGGCTTGACCGAGATGCTGCGGGTCGTGGTTTGGTTCATCGCAGTTTGCAGCATTGTAAGTTGCCGTATTTGGCATTGCTTTCTTGATCCCGGTCTATACTGCCCTGACACCCCTCATATGAACGCCTTGGCGTTTGCCAAGCGGCTGTGAGGCCCCACGTAAACGTGTGTGAATTGTTCTGCATTCCAACGAAGGGGATAGGCATGACGTATCGATGCTATCATTCTGTTACTCGACTTGCAATTGCGGCTTTCTGACAAGGAGGTTTAGGTCGTTCATGGGCTGAGCATCCCCTTCGGAAAGATCTTTTTCCGTCTCCCGCAGCAATTCCTGGGGGCCTCGTGGGGTCATGCACTGAGCCGATCGTCCACGGCAGCAATCCTTACGCCGTCCCAAGGGTTACCTATCACGGCGCCGCCGACCACCAGGCCTCCGTCGTCCCGGGACGGCGAGTCGAGGCCCAGACCCGCGGGCCGCGGAATCTCGTTTCAGGAGAGTGGCCGACCTCAGTCGGCGTAGGCTCTGGAGGACGGTGCTGCATGTAGTACACAGATTGATTTTATTTTTCTCTTTTTTGAAGATGAAGAAACAAGAAAAGCAGGAAAGGAGTTTGTATTGTGCCAGTTCATGAAATCATCGGTCAATTATCCTGAAAGATGTGATGGGTTTGACGTTAGGTTCTTATCTCCCATTGTGGGTGCCAACATCGGATGTTGTCTACTATGGTTGGTACATCTGCATCGACCCAGTGAACACTCTAGAGCATCTATGCGGCAGAGGGCAGAAATATAATACAGAGCGGTGTTTGATAAAACTGATACTTCGAAAGCAAATAATATGCATTCTTGAACAATTGATTGCGCCCAGTTCTCCACTGTCACGCAAGGGGTGAGACCATACCTTCCGTAACCTGCCTGCCTATCCGACCACACCCCAGGCGGGAAAAAGACAAACGAGAAGAGGAAAATATAATAATAAAATGAAACGTAACGAGATAAAAAGCATTCAATGTGCATGCTGTACAATACACACATACTCCGTAATTTGATTCACCGCTCGCCTCCGTATGAACGATTTGATGCAGAACAAAGTGGAACTATTCTAGCCTAGACCAATCTCCCCGGTAATGTGCGACGTTACGCTTACAACGCAGACATCTCTTTCTAGAGACGTAAGGGGAAACTCAGCTCGGGAGAGGATCGATATGTACAAGGCAGGCGGTAAGGTCCAGTCCGATTTGTGAGAAAACCAGTGTATTTTTTTCCAGCTTAGTTTATTTGGATATTTTTCTTTTCATAGACACAGACACACACTGTCTCCCTCGATAAATCGGATCGAGTGCGGGTGACGGGTGGGAGGCTCAAATCGGATAAGATTCAAAGCTACGTACACACACGGCTGGAAGCATCTCATGATTGGAACTCTTTCATCCGCAACGCGGCGACTGCCGGGTAGGATGGTTGCGTGTCGAAAAGCCTGGGCCAGCTGCAGGTTCGAAAAACCGATTGGCTCGTCAGGGCAACAGTTGTTATCAAATCGATCTTGTTGCATCCGCAAAGTCTGCTTCCAAAGGAGGGGTTGTTTTGGTTATCTCTTTTTCCAAGAACAAAAAAAAGAAAAAAAGAAGAAAGAAGAAAAAAGAAACATGAAAAAGTAAAAAGGCTTCTCCACAGCGAGAGGATTGTAAATGACGGTCTGAGGCGTTTTGCGTATTTCGTCAGCGGTCGCTAGGTTAACAGGGTTATGTGCTCAAGGTCGCCAAGATGTAACAAGGCCGAACCGTCTCTGCGTGCTGGCTGCACTCATCCACATACCACGTATTTGTACGGAGTATTTGTAGAGTGGACACCGATTGCACAAATAGTTTAGGTTTAATTACATGGCCTCCGATCTTCGTGTAGTAGACAGGTAACGCAAGGCACAGAATTTGGTGAGGATATATGTGTCCTATATATAACCGTTCATGTATCGGATTCGCAATTTTTTTTTTTTTTTTAAAAAAAAAAAGTCCCTATCCACTCTTAAAACTCATGCGAGCCGCGCTATAATAGAGCAATCTCCCTACGGAGTCAGTTGTAGAAAATTCGCCTCATACAAAAGCAATACATGCGATACGGGCCCGGGGGAGTTGCCGATACGACAGAATAAGACAAGACAAGGTCGATGGGCAGGTGACATTTTTCTTTGCAATTAGCAAGTTGTCAAATGCCACCAAAGGAAAAAGCAATGACTTTTGTAAATATTAATGTCAGTTGATGTACCCAAAAAAGAATCCGTGGGTACCCGTTGGCAGTTTTAGGTGCAGCTGGCGTAAACGAGTCTGTCAGTCACCAGCCGGGATTGATGCTCCAACGGTTCGTCCTGGGCCATCTTTAGAGTTCAACAACGCCTGCTGACTGGAGATGAAGAGCATGGTCCATGCATTTAGCGAAACGTCCAACCCCTCCAAACGTAAGATAGATAGCTTAGCTTAGGTTAGTGTTTCATGGAACAGAAAACAAAACGGGAAATCAGAAGCAACGAGGAGACCCATGAGAAGAAGAAAAACCAGCCTCTAAAACTCTCGTGAGTAGACGGGCGTTGCGGAGGTCGCTTTTATTTGACGAGTAGGCATCGTATATCGCAAAGTCGCGGTCAAGATCTCGTCGAGTTCGGGACCGTGAGCGGCTGTTTACTTACCTTATTTATACTAGTGTTACTGTCGAATTCTGCAGGTCGGCCTAGATTGACAGCATTACAACACCGTGTGGCACAAACAAACAAAAACTAAAGCCATATCAAATACTGTACTCAGAACCAGTAGGGAGGGACCTCGACTTTGCTTACACATTAGCCAACTCCGTACCTATCTAAGGTAGGTACCTTCCTTAGGTACCTTACCGAAGTTGCCCTGCCCCGTACCTAAGACATTCGGTAGTTGTTAGCTGGTGGGTAGGTAGCCATTCACCCAGCACCAACCCTGTCTGCCCTACTATTCGTAGCTACAATCAAAACAATTCTCCATTCCCGACTTTTTTGGTGGCCTTGCGTTTCGTTAACTTTTCATGCTACGTAGTATGGTTAATGGCGTTGATGATTTTCCCTCCATTAAATATGTGTGTGTGTGGCTTGGTGAAGTGATGCTCGGACGCGAAAGCATGCCGTTTTCTGTGCGCCTCTTTTAATGCTAGCAGGGTCTCTTTGTGCCCAAGTTGCCCCCATCACGTCCCGGACGCCAGACACCCACCGTACCTGTACAGTACCTGCAGTACAGTACAGTACACCAGACAAGACCCGGAAATGGGTGGACGTACGAGGTACCCATACGTAGGCACCTATTAAAATAGGTACAAAGGTCGTAAAATGAGCACGCAAGCTCCCAGTCTGTGTAATCCGAAGGACCCCGATTTTGCCGGCAACCCCTACCCTCGCCACCCCTGCCCGTCAAGTGTGGTTGTATTACTTTTTCGTTTTTTTTTAAGGTCTGGCAGGTTAAAGGTCGCTGGCTGGCAAATGGGAAGAGCACAGACTTGGCGGACAAGCGGGATTGCAGGGCCAAAATTCGTCCCTCTCCACTTCCGGCTGCCTATCGGCGCTTGTTACTGGCCGCCGCACATCCATCAGGGCCCAGTCACCGCCTCCACCCCGGCCGCTCATCCCCATTCTTTTTCGTCAGTCCCACGACTCGATCAACAAGGTCGACCTTTACTTTGATTCCTGCAAAACGGCCTGTCGGACCCAAAAGGTCACGATTCCATACAACCAGGCTGGGTCCTTGAATGAATCCGACACTGTCCCAAGGGTCATTTTTCTTTCGAATCCATTATCCTGTGCCTGCTTCCCCCATCGACAAAATTGCTGCAGCATCACTACCGGCGAGCTTCTGGCGTCCAACACATTGACACCAGCCGAAACTAAACTCAGAATCGCTCCAACTCAACAAATCCGTCTGACACAACAAACCCCCCGTCGCCAGCTGGCCCGCCTGCCGCGTATCGCAATTTTCCCCTTGTGGCCGCCGTGTCAAGCCCCGGGACCAATCCCGTTCTTCACCGAATTGAAGGAACCTCGATATCAAATTCCTTCTGGCCAAATTGGTTTGATTCAGCCGAACGAAGAATAGAATCAAACACAGAACCGGCCGGCGCTTCCCCTACTTCGAGACCTAAATTCGTACGACCAGCCGCAGCCGACACGCGGCACCAGATCGACCCGCGGACGATTAGCCAAAAAAAACGCTACTGGCTTAAATTTGACCACAATATTGTCTTTTCAATCGCATTCGGCGCCGGACCACGCAAAACGCTTCTCGGAGTCGAGGAGGAGCAAGTTGAAAAACAAGCAGCAGGAATCCGGGAATATACACACGGCGTTGCTAGCGACAAGCACCATTGCGTGCTGTTGGCGACCGAAGGCCGTTTCTCTGTCATCACCGACGTCCCGACCAACATCAAGACAGGTCGGGATGTCTGCCCACGCAGATTTCTCGCCCGAATTCGACTTGGTCGACTCCGACGAAGGGCCTCTTTCCTATCTTGAATTTATCAACAGCGACGACCCCGATAGCCTACACGCCTATGAGGCTTCAAGAGCAGCCGACTCCAAAGCCGTTTTAACACCAGCGCCCAATCCGCCTCCTATATCAAACCCGGCGAGCTCTCCCGAGTCACCAAGCCCCTCATTTCCGGATTCATCCTCAGAATCATCTTCATCAAAGCAGACCGGAGGCATGGCTTCTGCAAAACCTGGCTTCGTAGCCGGTGACGTGATGATGGACGGATTGGAATTCACGGGCGATTGGAAAGTTGAAGACTTCTTGCACACAGAGGATGACAACAGCATAGCCACAGATGGGACTATTAACCCATTATCCATTGAGAACCCTTTCGGTCTTGACCCTTCTATTGGTCCATCCAGTTTCGAGTTTCAGAGCCCGAGTAGCACACCAAGTCCATTCGCCAGCGGAGCTTCAGAGCAAATGACCTCTCCCAGGTCACCGAACGGAAATATCAACGGCCCTCCCAATTATTCAAAATCTTCCGAGGTTCCCAAAATGAACGGTCGAGGGCATAACAAGGCCATGTCGGTAAGTTTGGAGAAGGTTTGCAATGGCGCCGCGCCGCAGTTCCCCGCTAACCTACCTACTTATCACTGCGCCCCTCTCAGCAGTACTCGCTTACCCAGTCAATGTGTGATCTCAAGACAAAGTCTAGGGAGGTTTCGCCCACTTCCAACATGGTATTCAGCCAGGATTCATCGCCTTCTGCGATTCTGAACAACTCGCCCTCCCCTGCCGGGATTGATTTCATCAGCGCCTCTGGAATGGGGATTACCGGCGAGGCAGCGCTATTCGCCGGGTTTTCCTTCACACACGGACTTCAGAATGCGCAGAATCAAAACAACGGAAATATGCCTGCGGTATTCCCAAATCAGCAAATACCACCCAGTGTTTCAGGACAGCCACAATTTCCGATTTACCAGCAATCTCTGTTTGGCTCTGGCCCGCCATGCCGCCTGACCATCAACCAGACACCTCTCAAGTCACGTGTGGAAACGCAGATCCCGGTAAAGTTGACCATCTCGCCTTTACCTCCGGGCATCAAGCGCCTGCATCTGCCCAGGCACACCATCTCAAAGCCCAAGCTCATCGCGAAGCCTTGGCCGGAGAGGTCCCCGGATATGCTGGAACTCACGGTGATGCTGGTCTGTACAAGTGCGATGCAAAATCCTGAGGTCCGCAAGCGTGCCCTGGCCCGCGCCGCTGCTGCATCATCAACTTCAAAGCCCGGGGATGGCAATAACGAGGCCGACAAGGAGGAAACAAAACCTCAAGACGGCGGCGAGGTTCACATCTGCCCCGGCTGCATCACTCGAGAAAGGAAACGCGCCGCTCGGAAGAAGGCGAAGAAGCCGGAGGAAGAGGAGAACTGGACTCGCGATGAACACCGCCGTGTGGTTGTCTTCAACACACACGAGATCAAGGAATGGCAGGACCCAAACGCTCCTGGGCCCAAGGCAGCGCAATCAGGGCACTACCTGACTAGCGGAGTCATTGACGCGCCGATGCGGATAGCATGCTACTGCAGGCATCACCAGGAAAAGGGCGGGTTCCGTGTAATTTTCACCATTAAGGATCACATGGATAAGCTCATCGCGCAACAACTCTCCGAGTCCATTATGATAACCGATGACCACAAGACTCCGCACACCGCGCAATCCACCAACCCGCAATCTGCACAGGCTTCCGGATCGGACCCGTCGCTGATACACGGAAATGGTAAT